>NC_133101.1:51256726-51456726 GCF_022965805.1 Primulina eburnea | reverse complement strand
TTTGCAACTGATTGGACTGGTCATTTGAACTGATTTTCAGTTGGACTGGTGAAATCAGTTGACTCATCAGTGGAACTGATTTCACTCTTTCAGTGGAACTGGTCAGCTGGACTCTTCATCAGCTGAACTCTTCATCAGCTGGCCAGGTTTCTGAAGGTCTTCTGCTGAACCGCCTATCAGCTAGACAATCAGTTGAACTGGTTCAGTTCGATTAATCAGTTGGTACTTTCAGTTTACATTATTCGATAGCTTCAGTTACGATCAGCTAATTGCACACTTAGATAAGTTCATTAGTAACAAAATAACAAGTTTTGTTAAAATAAAAATCAAGCAAGATTGCGAATATGAATATTTCAACATACCGAAACTTTAGCATACTGACTTTTCGGTATACCCAAAAATCGGTACAGTAATGGTATCATTTTTCTCATACTGGTATTTTTGATATGGTATGTGGTATCCGAAATTTCGGTACGGACGACCACATCTACTTGTGTCAAATTCATTAAGATATCATAACTTGATCAATTACTTCAAAAACAAAAAATATACAACAAGAATAACGTGTGTATCTCGACTGCCAATATATAGTACCGAACCAAAACATCCAAAATCATCACCATAATTAAATAATTTTCAATTCAATAAAATCACCATAACATAGGTAATTTTGTCACCATCGTGAAATCTCTCTCTTAATTACCAAGACAAAAATCAAACTGAATCCAAGTTTTTATTTTTCAATGTAAATTAAATCGAAAACTCGTAAGATTGACCTTCTAAGTTAGTATACATAGATTTTGAACGTTTGATTGGTTAAAAATTATTTCTATGGCAATAAATTAGGTTTCTTCATACAGTTAGTCCGATTTTTGTTGGCACAATATCTAGCAAAAACAAGACTAAATATGGAGAGAAAAAATAATAATTTATTACACTGTAACATAATTTTGGCTACTAGAGTTTCAAAACTTTTCATAGATCAATTTACAGGACGATTTTTAGAATTTCCACTTAATCCGAATTAATCACCCAAGTCATTAATTTGTTTTTAAATTCTTTCACTCGCCAATTTTGTCGACTCCCAAAATTACTGTTCCGACCCTCACCATTCATTCACAACCTTCTTCGATATGGAGGCCTCCACAAGGGTCAAACTCGGTAGACAGCTACCCGAACGAGTCAAAACGGCGCCGCCGAGTTCTCCCATGTTTCTGGTCGGGCTGCTCGGGTAAGAGATTTGGGGCTATCCAAACTCTTCCTCAAGATCTGACTCATGGCCCGGATCAGACGCGGGGTAGGGTCCTGCGGAGGGCCCGAAGCCCGAAACTTGTTGCAGAAGCTGAAATGCCGGGCCATGGCTTCATCCAGGCTTATCAATTTGTGGCATCGCAAGATTTCGTCTTTCACCGCTTCTGCACAAAGCCCGCATATCCATTTCCCTCCGTACCTGATGATTAAGCATACGAAACTAAGTAAGTCCGTGAATTCATTCAAAATCATTTCCATTTTACATATGAGAGAAGTTTTCTTATGCAGATCAAAAAATAAAATTTTAATCTTGGAATCTAAATGATTCAATAAACTTACACATAGACAGGGCCAGGCTCAAAATTTATCTAGAAAGATATTTCTTAGAAATCTCCTGATGAAGAGTACCTTTCACGAATCTTTTCAATATATGAAGGGGTGCATTCCTCCATCAGCCCGCAACAATCGCATTCCGCAAAATCCACCTCAGTTTGACCTGAAATGACGGTGCTCACAGGTCCCGTATTCATCACCAACGAATCACTGATCATACCTGTCGACATCCCTGAAAGAGCGACGTATGATCAGATTCAAAATCAGGGTTCCGAAGATGGTTGCTTGCTTCAGAAATCAGAGTTTTATGGGATGTAAGATAATTACCAGACTAAAGAAAAACAAGATATTTCAACAGAAATTCTCTATTTCTTTCTCTCTCTCTTCCTCCAGCTCCCCTTCTTGGTTCCTAAGGAAAAAAGCTTGTTTCGTTGTTTCTTTCTCTGCTACGAACGAATATGCATCGATATCAATCAAGAGAAGGAACTTTAATACAGTGTAAAAGACACACCTTTTTGGGTTCTCTCCTCCACAAAAAAAAGAAGAAATTCTGAAGACTTTTTCTGATGTTTGGGAAAGAATAAGATACAGATGGGGGTAATATATACGAGGAGAAATAATAATTTGATTTCCCATTTTTTGTCCAATCATTGAGAGTTGGGATGTGAGGTTGGAAGAAACGATACGTCATCGCACAGTAGAAAGTCGACTGAATTTATTGGTGAATTCTCCAGCACTGCATTATCTGTGTTTGGACCAGATATGCCATTCATCTTATCTTATACGAATTACTTATTACATTATTTTTTTTTATATATTTTTGGCTCTTTCTTGCAAGTAAATGAATCCAATTGGCTGAAAAAACCTGTCGAAATAACAGTTTTGGTCGTCTTTGTACTGTTGTGTTAACCTATATTCTATTGTATATAATATTATATTATATATTATCATGATCCACAGGTTGTTATTATTATTATTATTATTATTATTATTATTATTACTTTAGTTCCACGTTTCTTCCATGTTTCTTCCTTTTTTAATTCAATGTAAACTCGTAAATATTTAACGCATTTTCAGATTGGGTACATGGTCAACCAGTACTATATATCCAACCAAGTCAACGATGGTACCCAACATCATTAAAAAAAGAAAGAAAAATAAAATAAAGGTGAACGATATTATAATTTTAAAAGGCTGCAACACTAAAATATTATTCAAAAGATTGATCGGTTGTAAAGGAGTCGCATGTGTTTTCACATTATTATATACTATCATGTGTATATAAGTTTTATTTTATTTATATCTTAAAATTATAAATAAATAAATAAATAAAAATAAAAAGATCACATCACATTCAAATCTCCAGAAATTTCTGGCTTTTGTTTTCATCGTTGGAGTTATGAATTATTAAATGTTAGCATGAACGAATGCTCTAGTCCAATATGTTGACTAACCTCAAGGTAATTTTTTTTTTTGAAACCTGCAGGTAATTTAATTCATTTTAAAATTAAGGTATCATTTTTTTTTTTTTGAAAAAATAAAATACGTTTTTACTTAAGTGGGAGGTGGTCAATTCACACAAACGAGTGGGCAAAATCTCGTTCAATCGAATTAAGATTGATTCATCTTAATTCGGAAATCCAGTTTTTTTTTTTTTTTTGGAAAAAATATCGGTTATATTGAATTAATTTCGGTGCTTGATTTTGTTTAAGCAAATTTAACTAATTTATGTCTTTCAAAACGGATCATAATTTATGAGACGGATCAACCCTATCCATATTGACAATAAAAAGTAATACTCTTAGCATAAAAAATAGTACTTTTCATGGATGACCCAAATAAGATATTTATCTAAAAAATACGACCTGTGAGACTGTCTAACACAAATTTTCACCTTTTCAAAATGACGTTAAACTTCTCTATGCTATAATGGTTTTTTTTTCATAATTAATTAAAAAAATTCAAAAGTACAGTGGATGGTGGAGCTCCACCGGAAATGACCAGTATCCTCCAATAATTGGAGCGGACTCTACCACACTGTAGCGTGACACAGACTAGTATTATATTATATACATCATATATTTAATATTATATTATATTTTTTAAATGATTTTATTAAAACTTATTATATTTATCTTTTATTTATGATAAAATTTAATAATTTTTAGTACTAATTTATTATTTTTATTAGTTGTTATATAATGATTGCAAATAGAGGTACATAAGATCTCAGTGTTCTATATTTGCAAGCGATAGGTTTCTCATCAACATTTTTTTTAAATGTTGTTGAAATTATATGAGTTAAGCGTTTAGATAATCTTATTCGAATGTTATATCAAGGAAATAATATACACAATCATGTGTTGACGTATTTAAATCATATGTGGTTATATGATGTTTTACAATATGACTTCCGTGTATTTGATAATCATCTTATTACTGGTATTGTTGAACGGTGGCATCATGAGACACATATATTTCACTTTAGATGTAGTGAAAAATAATTACCTTACAAGATGTTTCCGTTATTTGGAGCCTAAAAATTGATCGTGAGCTGGTGGCAGGAGTAGATTATTCACATATAGTGAAGAATGCAAACATTTATGTCTCGAGTTGCTGGGATATGAACCCTTGCCATCACATTTTAAAGGCGATCACTTGTTTATTACCTCTTTACATGCTCACAATGATATATCAGAGATATATGTCATTAAATATAGTCGATGTATGGCATTGATGATCATAAGAGGAATGATGTTTCTAGATTATCAATGAGGGTCAGTCATGATTATATCTTTACAACTACTCTGGGACATCGATCGAGTGAATTCCTTCAATTGGGTAAGTGTGGTTTTAGAATTTCTATATTACGAGTTATGCAATCCAACACATATAAGAAAGTCTATTATAGCTAGGTCTTTATATATCATGCATGTATATACAATGTATTTTGATAATTTAATTCATCAATTGATTTATTTTTTTAACTTTATTTACTAGTATTGATAGATATGGGCTTGGAACGAGATTAAATGTGTTAACCTTGATAGACAAGGTGTATCCCTTGTCACGCCTGTTGGTGACCTCGAAATATTTTCAATTGCTCCCTATGGCGCACAATAATATTTGAAAAATGACGTCCTAATATATCTTTATAATACTTATATTTTCAAAGATATAATCATAATTTTCATGTATTAGTTAGAAATCTGTGTTTATTTACACCATGCACCGATGCATGTGCTTAGAATTATAAGGAATTTTTTTTCGTATGAACAATGATAGGGTATTTCTAAAATTATTAATTAAAACATTCAACATTTGTATTATTTTTAATTTTTTTAACCTTTTATTGTTTGACGTTTGTTTGCAGTTTAACTGGATCGTTTACAACAAAAATGATATTAATGTAAAAACAATTATTGATTAATACGATGATAACATATGATGATGTGTTAGCTCCTGATTTGTTTTGAGATTGTTAGGATCGGTTTGAAGGTCGAAATGTTTAGAAGGGGCTGAATAAACATTATAAGATATTTGACTCTTTTTCATAAAGATGAATCAGTTTAGTGATAAACTGAATTCAAGAATTTTGTTGTCTATATCAGTCAGTTAAGTTGTTTAAGTGTGGAAATAAACTAATTGATAAATTGAATACTTCAATGAATAACTGAGACAAAGAGCACAAAGAATTTATGAATGTTCGGAGACTTCAAATACTCCTACGTCACCCCTTATATCACGAGAATAGAGTTTTAACTAAAATACTTCGATTAAATACGGAGCTGTAATAATCCATTTCAATTTGGACTTAGACACTGCCAAAACCGAAACTCTTAGTTCTTTTACACTTTATCAGTTTACAACTGTTTTTCTTTCTTAGCACAACTGATCTTAAGAGATCGAATAAAACAGTATATTGTGCTAGTACTTTTGCTCAAATAATATCCTAGACGCTATAAATATTTCTGTTAAGTGTGAGCTTTTCTGTAAAATATCGTAGCTGAACTTTGTATATTCAAAAATCAATCAGAGTAACGATTCAAAAGTTGTTCTCTCAGCTGAAATCCAAGGCTATAGGCTATTTATAGGCTTTGCGTCCAACGGTAACATTGAATGCATTAAATGACTCGTATCCGTTGATTTGTCTTTTATGAATGTGTCAACATTCTTCTGACAATAGTACACCGTTTATTTCAATGGTACAACTCCCGAGCTGCCATAATCCCAATCTCTTGTTTAGTCTTGATAAATTTTTCAGGTGAGATGTCCAGCTTGGTTTCCGGTGGCTGAACGTTCTTGGCGTTGAACACCTTGAACTTAGATGACTTTTCAGCTGAGTCATCAACGAGACTAGAGCTTTTCAGCAAATAGCTGAGCTGCAGGGCAAAATCATTCGAATTCTTGGAAGATTGAACCATGTTCTTCAGGATATTAAAAATAATGTTTGACCAGTTCAATCTTGTGTCTTTCATGATCGCAGTCATGATTTGAAATTTTTCACGAGTCAGAGCAGCAAATGAACTTGCCTTGGCGAGTACGCCCTTTACAATAATATCATCCAGCAGTAGGATCTCTGGCTTCAGTTCTGTCTTGGGATCCGAAATTTTGATTTTCTTCCCATTGGTAGACAACATAGTTTTCATTTCTTCAATATCAGCTAGTTTGATCTCAGAGAAGTGAGACAAACCTTCAGCTGGGATTTGGAAGATAATGCTGAAGGATTCTTCGTCTACAATCAGTACTTGATTGTTGATGATCATAATAATCTTGCCATCATTAGAAATCTTGTTGTTGGCATAAGCTTGTTGAATTTCCTTAGGTTAAATGACCTGGGTCACGATTCCCATGAATTTCTTCAGACCAGCAGCTTCAAACTTCAGAAATAAGCTCCTATCAGCTTCATATGAGACAGATCGAAAATAGTCGAAGACGATTGTCATTGCGTTGAGAGTGAATGTAACGCCCAAGATTCGATGACTGGCCTCACTGTACCAAGACGAGTCTTTTCAGCGTGCTTATGTCCTCACTCACACGCACCCTAGGAAACTTCCCAGGAGGTCACCCATCCCAAAATTACCCCAAGTCAAGCACGCTTAACTTTTGAGTTTTTATGTGATGAGCTACCGAAAAGAAGATGCACCTTCGTGATATGAGTAGTACAAATCAAATCTTTTAAGCCCTCTTTAACTGTAATGTCCATTACATTGAATAGTCTCGGAATCCCTCCCATTCCCGTGTGAGTCGGTTCATTCATGTTCCCTCCACCTAGAAGCCTACCAGGAGCCGCTCATTGTCCGTGCAACTGATGGCACCGGCGATCACCCCCCGCCCTCTTCGGCACCGGGCCTCACATGCCCACCAACTTCTGCTTGGTTCGTCCTCGAACCACACCGTACTAAGAGAGGTCGGATCTGATACAACTTGTAACGTACCATACTTTTACTATTTAAAATTTGCGGAAAAATTAATTTTTTTTTAAATAAACACGAACGTTCAAAATTCGATAAAATAACTGTACGTCTCAACTTGTCGCAGCGAAAGATCTAAAATAAAGCTCGACAAAAGTGTTTGAACATTTTCATAAAGACTTAAAAATATGGGCGGTCCTCGGGTTTAGCCTCCCACTCAGTCCAAGCCTGCTCCTTGGTCCCCACCTCTTGTCTCCTCATAAACATCCTCACCTGCTTCGATCAAGTCTACTGAGTCTAAAGACTCAACACGTATAAACTGTAAGTAACGAATAATACATAATAAAACCACATGCAACTTTAAAATAGGACATACATACTTGAAACTTGAACTTGCATAACAAAACTTGAACATACGTACATACATACTTAGACGTGCCGTCAACATAAACTTTTCTTAAACATGCTTGCATACTTGAACTTACATAACTTCATCATTATGCGTAGAGGATGTTTCAAAGCAAGTGATCCATAACATATTTCGCCTGATCAGACTAAACCACAGTATTGGGATGACAGGGATATCCACTGCCACATACATGAGATCCCCGTTCATAATTTAACGGGCTGATTGGTCCACGTTCATGATTTAACGCTTTCCAATCACGATTTAAACCCGTTCATAATTTAACGGGGCGGAGAGGTCCTCAGCCACGTTCACCGACTTCCAAACCCATTCATAATTGGTCACAAGATATTTAGCATACCTCAAAACTTAAAATATTTTCTTGCACGTTACATACTTACTTGGCGTTGAGGGATTCGTTGGACTTTGATCGGAGTCGTTGCTGCACATACTAAATGAATTTAAAATACTTAACTTGCATTGCTTAGACGTAGATACGCAGGCTCACCACCAAACCCCATAAATAACTTAAGACGTTCTAAAACTCTCGGGAATTGACCTCATTTAAATCAGTGTACTAAACCATCACATGAAATCCCAAAACAAACAATTATGTTTTCCCCAAAACATGAAGTACACGGACCCTGGGTCCGGGTCCGTGTATGGGTCCGTGTGTGTGCGCAAAGAAAGGACCCACAAAAGGAAGGGACACAGACCCCGTGCCAGGGTCCGTGTAGACTCGGTTGATTGACACTTCGAAGGAAAGCAAAGGCACGGGCCCCGTGCCTTGGTCCGTGTGGGGGTCCATGTTGGCACGCAGAAATGGCATCAAGGTGAAAACAAAGGCACGGCCCCGTGCCAGGGTCCGTCCGCGGGTCCCTGTACCTGCGGGACAAGCCAACATCCGAAAATTCTGAACAGGTTTTGTTTAACAGTCTAGACTCGATTGCACAGATCATTAATCGACACCACGAGACCATCTTAGGATACTACATCAATGACTCGAGCCTATACGATTGTCCCCAAAACAACCACATATCCCAAATAACTCAAAAATCCTTAAACAAAACTTTTGACAGAAAATGGTTCACACGACTACTCGTTCTCTCAATAGCCTAATGATGTGAAACAACACCTCAGTATACATCCCAACAACATGATAAACATACCTAGACACAGCAACGTTCACCCGTCGATCCCCAACGAAGCCTGCAACAATTAAACTTCAAGAACGCATCAATACAAAATTTTCTGAAAAACGCAGTTTGAGCAGTCCTACGAAAAACGCCATAACTCACTCAAGTTTTATCCAAATATTTCGAATTTACCGTAAAATCGAAGGTATCAAAAAGTTCTACAATTTTCATGTTGAAAGTTTTCTAAGAATCACGAACGAAAAATCGCAGTTTTAAAAATGACAGCAAAAACGAGTTTTCAGATCTAAAATTATTTCAAAACTGATCCAAACCATTTTTCGCTCAAACGACGAACATTACACATATATTTTTACGCATAAAACAACGCAACACATAATATGACATGATCGATGCAACAAAATAAAGATTATACGTGCCTTTTGATGATAAACTTTACCGAAACGGCGATACCAATGCGGGAACTGAGCGAGGCTTGATCCGGGACGAAAGTGGTACTAAAATCCTCAAAGAAAACACACGAAAAGTTGCTGGAAATCGAAGAGGGAAGGGGGCGGCTGCTTCTCTCTCAAAAATAATAAAAATCTGAATGTGAAGTGAGTGTGTGTGTTTAGTCGTGTACAGGTGTGTGTAAAAGTGTGTGCGCGTGTGTTTTAGTAATTAGGGAGTAAATTAAGCTTAATTAAATAATTAACAACTAATTTAAAATACTAACTCTCCCTTAACTAATAAAATCTCTAAAATTTTAAAATAAATTACATAAGTAAAAATCCTTAGATGATTTAAACTCATAATCCACTAACAAATAAGTTAGGCTTTAAAATACTAACACTAAATAAATCATTTAAAACGCCCCATTCTTGACTAAAAATTAAAAATATCACATTTTAAAATACCAAAAATCTTCACCGGTATTTTCCTCGATCCCGCTTCAAATAATCGCCTGAAACATGAAACTTGCAAAACATTTTAACGTACATCACATAAACATAAAAAAAAGATCTAAAATAATGCATTTAAATAAATCGGGTAAGGCTAAGACTCATGTTAAATTTAAATAAGAAATTTAACAATTAAATAAATGCATGAGTTATACGTGTACTGAATTTGGGCACTACAGTGAAGGCTGGGGTTCGGCTTGCCATTTGCTTAGATTTTCTGTAAAAAGAAACGCTCTAAGTGTTTGAGAGTTTAGAAAGAGTAAAGTGAACTGAATGAGGGCGACACAAATATTTATGTTTGTGACTATTCAAATTTTGCAGTCCGAGATTAATTTGAATAAATGGCGTGTACTTCATATGTAAATATGGAAATATAGTCGATTGAACTACTTGTGATCAAGTTTCAATCCCTATACAATGAATAACATAGTTAATGACGTAATTTTGAAAGTCACAAAATTTATTGTGGAATCTCAACTGAATCGATAATCAGTTAACATATATGATAAGATCATCTAGGTCGAGAACTAAATGATCAGTTGGAAACGAAATCAGTTCAGTTTAAGACCAACGGATAATTGTATTATCAGTTAACCAATTATAATTCTATGTCCCCCCTAAATATAGGCATTAGATAAGGTATAAAAAAAATCTCATCCTCGGAGAATGAACAATCGATGGCTGACAGAATCTCTTCATATCTTCTTGTTAAAAGTAATGATTGTGTCCCTTCGTATGGTTCTGAGTCTATAAATAAGAACAAACTACTTAGTCACAAAATCTCTTTGAATGTTTCAGTATATAATACTTATCAAGAAAGCAACCGATGGATAAGACGAGCAGTTCCAAGCAACCTGACATGGTGGAGGAGTTCATGCAGTCCATAGTGGCTGCGAGGAAGCTCAACATGGAGGACAGTGTCTTGTAAAAGACACTATCTGAAAGCGGACCGGTTACGGTGGCCGGAAGCGCAACGGAAGTCAAAATTTTAATTTCTAGCTCATATTTTCGGCCACCTTGATTTCTTTGTGTAATATTTACAAAATCAAAAACATCAAACATAGGATGTTTAAGAAAGATTTACCTATCAACCCCTTAGAGTTGATGAATGGCTCCAACTTAGTTGACTAGCAACTAAGCTCTTCTAAGGCAAGAAAGATCTACAAGCTTCCCTCCTCTTCAAGAATTAAGCCCACCACTAACAATGTAAATCCCTTCAAATATTGCACTAGAAATATTTGAAGATTTATCAAAAGGAAGTGAGTATTCTCCAAGAAAAATGAAGAACACAAGATGAGAAAAATTTTGGAGAGAAAATCCCTTGGTGATTTCGGCCAAGTGAGTGAGAGTGGAGTGTGGGAGACTAGCCTAGGTTGTTGTGAAAAGTTGTCTCTCAAAAGTTGCATGCTTTTGAATTTTTTAATAAAAAGTATTCACAACCTTTCACCTCCCAAGCATGCAAACCCTAGCATGTCTCACATATATTATATGGTTTTTAACACATTAAAAACCATAGACTAAATTTTAATTATCTCAAACACATTTGAGATTAATTAAATACTACTTGAATTTATTCAAGTCCCACTATTTAAATAATTATTTAATTGAGCTCTACAAGACTCAATATAATTTAATTAATTCAACACTTGAATTATTTTAATTATTTAGACTCTACTAGGTCCACTAGTGTTTAATTAATTCAACACTTGAATAATTTAATTTAGTCCTCAATAATGTTTATGAAAATCACAATTTTCAACTACATTATTTACTTGGCCAAATTTTAATCTTAGGAACACTTCCATAAATTAAAATTTATATTTCTCTCATAGAAGTCACACTTCTATTTTTCTTTACGCTTATAAACACATTTATGAGCCGTTCAACACATTGAACTATTTTACTTCTCTTCGGGATTCACAAAGTTAATACTTGTGTGGCCCTCAATGGTTCATTGATACAACTAGCCGTGGGTTCACATCTCCATGTGATTCGGACTAAACATGTCCTTATACGAGCATACCCCAATTGCCCCATTCTTACTTATCAACACCTTGATAACAAGAACGTCAGAACTCAAGTCTGATAGTACCCAACCAATCACGTTAAACGCCTAGCAGCATCGCTTACGTGATTCCCTAGGTATCACATGATAGTGCCTGCAAGAACCAATCAATTATGGTTAGCGTACAGTACGGTCCCTTCAACTCATATATCCCGACCGATTCGACAACTATTGGTTTATCGAGAGTTGTCAATGAATCGATACTATGTGTCATGTTGTGGTTGCATCGATGGTGTAATCTATGAAACCCCTTTCATAATTACCACCATACTCTGATCAGAGATTTCAACCCACATATACATGAAAAACACATAGGATATCCATACCCGTAGGTAAGCGGTGAATCCCCGACTACAATGCATCGACTCCTATATGTTTCGCCGTAACACCCAACCTTGCCACCTAATGACCCTATAAGAGTCGGTAAACAAGTCAAAGTGAAACGCTAGCACATAGAGTCTCAATGTTGTCCCGGGTCATAAGGACTAATTCTGTACAACCATAAACCAGGACTTTTCCACTCGATAAGTAAGAACCACTTGGAAAGTCCTTTTATGGAGGGTTGTTCAGTGCACTCTACAAGGAGCACCTATCTGCATGTTCGGACATCACAATGTCCCCTACCAATGAAACATGGTACTCACATCGCAGATACTAGTCTCTAACTCGAGCGGCCTTTATCCTTCTTAGTGGCGGCTGAATCGACTAGGAACGGTTTAGAATATACAGTATTACAAATATGAGTTTCATGATACTCATCATATAAGCATCTCATATTCTTTCTACTATTTGTATATTCAAGGGCTTTATCTATGCAGCTAGCATGGGTATAAAGATAAAGATGCGCCAAATTAATAAATTCAAATATTATTAAAATAAAGATCGTTTATACAAAGAGTTTCATCGTGAACAGTCGGCCAACATTTGGCTCGACGTGCACCTACTCTAACAATCTCCCACTTGCACTAGAGCCAACTACCTATATTCTTTAGACCCATTGATTCGCGATGCTTCTCGAATGATGGTCCTGGTTAAGGCTTAGTTAGTGGATCAGCAACATTATCTGCGGAGCCGACTTTGTCAATCACGACATCTCCTCTTTCCACGATCTCTCTGAGGATGTGGTACTTTCTCAATACGTGTTTGGACTTCTGATGAGACCTTGGCTCCTTCGCCTGAGCTATGGCTCCCGTGTTGTCACACATCACCGGGATAGGAGCAACTCCATTTGGAATGACGCCCAACTCTTGGACGAAATTCCTAATCCAAACGGCCTCCTTTGCTGCAGCCGACGCAGCAATGTATTCTGCCTCAGTGGTGGAATCCGCAGTACTGGCTTGCTTGGAACTCTTCCAAGAGACAGCACCACCATTGAGCATGAATATGAATCCGGAGGTTGACTTCGAGTCATCAACATCGCTTTGGAAGCTAGAGTCGGTATAGCCTTCCAATTTCAGTTCTCCACCCCCATAGACCAAGAACAACTTATTGGTCCTTCTCAAATACTTGAGGATGTCTTTCACAGCTTTCCAGTGTGGAAGACCAGGGTTGGATTGATATCTACTCACTACACTTAGTGCAAAAGCCACGTCAGGACGTGTAGATATCATCCCATACATGATGCTACCAATAGCCGAAGCATACGGAATACGTGTCATCGCCGCTATCTCTGCATCAGTCTTGGGAGACATAGACTTGGATAGGGACACGCCATGACACATTGGTAGATGTCCTTTCTTGGACTCGTCCATCGAGAACCGCTTCACGATGGTATCAATGTATGTGGACTGGGTGAGACCAAGCAATCTTTTTGATCTATCTCTATAGATCTGTATTCCCAATACAAAAGATGCTTCACCCAAGTCCTGCATTGAGAACTTACTTGCTAACCATATCTTAGTTGATTGCAACATTCCTACATCATTCTCAATGAGTAGAATGTCATCAACATAAAGAACAAGGAATGTCACAGCACTCCCACTGACCTTCTTATACACACAGGGTTCCTCAGGATTCTTAGTAAAACCAAACTCTTTGATTGTACTATCGAATCTGAGGTTCCAGCTCCTAGATGCCTGCTTAAGACCATAAATAGATCTTTGAAGTTTGCATACCATATGCTCACTTTCGATAGATGTAAACCCTTCAGGTTGAGACATGTAAATCTCTTCCTTAATATCCCCATTAAGGAAGGCAGTCTTGACATCCATCTGCCATATTTCATAGTCATACCATGCAGCTATGGCTAGCAAAATCCTAATGGACTTGAACATCGCAACTGGAGAAAAGGTTTCCTCATAGTCAACACCTTGCCTTTGAGTATACCCTTTTGCAACCAGTCGCGCCTTGAAGGTCAATACCTTCCCATCCGCCCCAAGTTTCCTCTTGTAAATCCATTTACACCCTATGGGAACAATTCCCTCAGGTGGATCCACGAGATTCCACACTTGGTTCGAATGCATGGAATTCATCTCAGATTCCATTGCTTCAAGCCATTTAGATGAATCGGCATCAGATAACGCTTCCTTGAAGGTCCTTGGATCACATCCAAAATTAGGCTCATCATGGCCCTCTTCAAGAAGCAGACCATACCTCACAGGTGGTCTCGAGACTCTCTCGGTTCTTCTAGGAGCTTGTATCTCCTCACTTGGCTTCTCGGGTGTGGGTTCTACAACTGTGGGTGTCTCTCGAACCTCTTCGAGTTCTATCATCTCGCCTTTTCTATCCATTAGAAATTCTCTTTCCAAAAAGGTTGCGTTCCTAGAAACAAACACCTTTGTTTCTTGAGGATGATAGAAATAATATCCAGCTGAATTCCTTGGATATCCCACAAAGTAGCATAAAATGGATCGACAGTCCAATTTATCTCCCACTGCCTGCTTCACATAAGCAGGGCACCCCCATATTCTAAAATAAGAATATTTGGGTGGCTTACCCATCCATATCTCATATGGTGTCTTATCAACTGCTTTTGTATGGACATGGTTCAACAACAGTGCCGCTGTCTCAAGCGCATATCCCCAAAAAGATGGCGGAAACTCCGTGAACCCCATCATAGACCGAACCATATCCATCAAAGTCCGGTTACGACGTTCCGAAACACCATTCAACTGCGGTGTAGCGGGCGGAGTCCACTGCGAGAGAATCCCATTCTCTCTAAGATACTCTTGGAACTCGGCACTCAAGTACTCACCACCTCGATCCGATCGAAGTGTCTTGATGCTTCGTCCCAATTGTTTCTGTACTTCACTTCTGAATTCTTTGAACCTTTCAAAGGCTTCAGACTTGTATTTCATCAAATACACATACCCATACCTCGAATGGTCATCGGTAAAGGTGATGAAGTAAGAATGTCCATGCTTAGTGGTGATGCTAAGCGGACCGCACACATCGGTATGGATCAAATCCAATAACCCTTTGGCTCGCTCCGCATGGCCCTTAAAGGGAATTTTGGTCATCTTTCCTTTTAGACAGGATTCACAAGTCGTGAGAGCATTAATATCGGACATATCAAACATGCCAACTCCCACTAACTTGTTCATCCTTCTTAGGGATATATGACCTAATCGAGCATGCCATAATTGTGCCGAATTAAGAGTATCTTGTTTGCGCTTATTTGTTGTTGTTATTGTTTGGACATTGTTAAGTGGAATATCTTTTAATTTTAAGGTGTAGAGATTGTTTTCAAGTTCACCGGTACCAACTAAACATTCATTCTTGTAAATATTGCAAACACCTTTGCCAAATAAACAAGAAAATCCATCGATATCAAGCATAGGAATGGAAATAATGTTTTTGATCAAGTCTGGTACAAATAAAACATCTCTTAAAACCAAATTAAAATCATTGTTCAAACATAAATAAACATCTCCCACAGCCTTGGCAGCAACCCTTGCTCCATTGCCCAACCTCAAGAAGGTCTCACCTTCCCTGAGCTTCCTACTTCTTCCCATCACCTGCAAATCATTACAGAGATGTGAGCCACAGCCGGTATCCAATACCCAAGAAGTAGAGTTAATGGAGATATTCACTTCAATGTAGAACATACCTTTGCCAGAACCCTTCTGCGCAAGATATTCCCTGCAGTTACGCCTCCAATGTCCAGGCTTCTTGCAGTGGTGATAGATGTCAACAGTCTTCTCAGCCTTGGCTGGCGCGGCTGCCACTACGGGACTCGGACTTTGCCTCTTCAAGGGCACGCTCTTCTTGGTACGCTGGAAAGAACGCTTCTTTCCCTTCCCAGGTGGACCGGTCTTCGTGCCAGATGAAGAGCCCACATAAAGAACCTGCTTCTCCTTTTTGATTGTGGACTCAAAGGTCACAAGCATGTTCACCAACTCTTCAAGGCTGGGCTCGAGCTTGTTCATATTGAAGTTCACGACAAAAGGATCGAAAGAGCTAGGCAGCGACAGCAGCAGCACATCAGTGGTCAACTCCGATGGCAAGATCAAATCCATGCCAACAAGCTTGTCCACGAGCCCAATCAACTTTAGGCCATGCTCATGGACAGCAGTCCCATCTCGCATGCGTAAAGTGATGAGCTCCTTTACTGTGGCATGCCTCAAAGGCCGAGTTTGCTCACCGAAGAGCTCCTTGAGGTGCATATGAATGTCAGCAGCATTCTTAGCATCCTCAAATCGCCTTTGCAGCTCATCGTTCATTGAAGCCTGCATATAACACTTCGCCTTCAAGTCATGGTCGCACCAATCCTTGTAGGTCTGCAGTTCCTCGGGACTGCAGTTAGTCGGAGCCTCATCAGGGGGCGACTCAGTCAGTGTGTATGCGATTTTCTCCGAGTTTAGGACAATCTTTAGATTTCTTAGCCAAGTGATATAGTTTGGTCCGGTTAGAACGTGTTTTTCGAGAATAACGGAAAACGGGTTGCGAATTGATGACATTGTCACAGATTTGTACTGAAAAGTAAAACAGATAAATGTTAATGACTATTTTAAAATATTTAATAAGATATAAAGTTTGGACTTTTACTTTATAAATAATCGCTCCCACTGTTTTGACATTTTCACTACCCTCTAGTGAAAACGGGAAACTCCTTTCCTCAGTAGGTACGTAAGGTCCAATTAGCGAATTATGATCCCGATTATACAGCCAATCACAATTCCTAAAAGGTAGTTTCCCAATTGCATCACAATGCAACCCTTAACGTAAACTTTTGTCTCACGTTTGATTAGGACCCATTATAGACGTCGTTCATCTTTACGTGTCAAGCCTTACTCATCGATGTTGAACCTTAATGGACGGTCGCCATGAGTTCCCTCAATTATCTGAGCCGAAGTCATGGGAGTTCCACGTAGTTCACATCACTATGTCAATGGATGTCACAGCTTTCCGGCACCAGGGCCCCCTCAATTATCTGAGCCGAGCCCCGAGTACGGGTAGCGTTCATCATGCACCCATTGTCGATGGAAGACAAGGAAATTATAAACAAATTTTTAATTCCCCTTTTCAGACTTGATATTAATTTTGAATCTTATTCAAAATGAGGGTTTTTTAATTTTGAAAGGTCTCATCATTAATTTTATTTTTTAAAAGCTCGCCATGTTTGATCGTATGTTTGCCGGATTCATGCAACTTTGTTATTATAATAATAATAACGCACATACTCATTATTTATAACATATCATGCATATATTATAAATAGAAAACAATACAAGGATGATCAATCGCCCCAAGTTCTAATGGCCCGTGTGAGCTAAACACGGGCCTAGGTCCAATCCTAGGGTAAATGCACGGGATGTAATGCAACTAAATTATTACATTAGCATCCAATATTACATGTCTTCGATCTTCATAATCACCAAGGCCACCATCTTCCAATCTTGATCTTCCACTATTCTAATATTTACAATTAAATATCCATGGCACATAGGGATACATCTCATGGGGTGGGAACGGGCCATAAACCAAGCCCACTTTAAATTGATAATTATTACAACCATACAACACAAATATCCTAGCATACACCTAGCAAATTGGGCTTGGGCTTTCGATCATCCTTCATGCATAATATCACATATCATACACCATCAATTAATTATCACTATAATTAATTGATCCAATATTATATATCTTGATCCAATCACTAACCGCCACAATTATAAATTAAATTAACAAAGTATACAAACACCTTTGTCTACTTTCAAATTAATTTATTTATAATCGAATTTCTTGTAAATCACCATTTACTATAAATAATTAAAGTCCTACTTCAATTATTTATTTTATGAGAAAATATGTGCAACAATTGTAAATTTAAACTTAAGGGCCCAAAACTCATTTTTCACAAAAATACTTAGGCCCATTTAAATTTCACAAAATATGTTGACCATCTAATGGCCCAACATCTCAAGGTCCATGACACTAAGATTCACCAAAACACTTTTGGAAACCCTAGTCGTCATCGCCGTCGCCGGAGCTCCGTCGCCGGATTCCGGCCACAACAAAAATTTTTTTTTTTTATTTTAAAAACTGCATTTCGGGCAGCCCCTTGGGCTGCCCCTCGGCTGCCCGAAATTTTCGGGCAGCCCCCTCGGGCAGCCCCTCGGCTGCCCGAAAAAATGTTTTTTTTTTTTTTTTTGTTTTGTAAAATTTTCGGTCCTTGAGTATAGTATGCACAAAAATTCTCAAACGGTTAGAAATCGATCTCAACATAATATTATGCAAATATTACACAAAAACCGTAACCTTAGCTCGGATACCACTTGAAAGCGGACCGGTTACGGTGGCCGGAAGCGCAACGGAAGTCAAAATTTTAATTTCTAGCTCATATTTTCGGCCACCTTGATTTCTTTGTGTAATATTTACAAAATCAAAAACATCAAACATAGGATGTTTAAGAAAGATTTACCTATCAACCCCTTAGAGTTGATGAATGGCTCCAACTTAGTTGACTAGCAACTAAGCTCTTCTAAGGCAAGAAAGATCTACAAGCTTCCCTCCTCTTCAAGAATTAAGCCCACCACTAACAATGTAAATCCCTTCAAATATTGCACTAGAAATATTTGAAGATTTATCAAAAGGAAGTGAGTATTCTCCAAGAAAAATGAAGAACACAAGATGAGAAAAATTTTGGAGAGAAAATCCCTTGGTGATTTCGGCCAAGTGAGTGAGAGTGGAGTGTGGGAGACTAGCCTAGGTTGTTGTGAAAAGTTGTCTCTCAAAAGTTGCATGCTTTTGAATTTTTTAATAAAAAGTATTCACAACCTTTCACCTCCCAAGCATGCAAACCCTAGCATGTCTCACATATATTATATGGTTTTTAACACATTAAAAACCATAGACTAAATTTTAATTATCTCAAACACATTTGAGATTAATTAAATACTACTTGAATTTATTCAAGTCCCACTAGTTAAATAATTATTTAATTGAGCTCTACAAGACTCAATATAATTTAATTAATTCAACACTTGAATTATTTTAATTATTTAGACTCTACTAGGTCCACTAGTGTTTAATTAATTCAACACTTGAATTAATTTAATTTAGTCCTCAATAATGTTTATGAAAATCACAATTTTCAACTACATTATTTACTTGGCCAAATTTTAATCTTAGGAACACTTCCATAAATTAAAATTTATATTTCTCTCATAGAAGTCACACTTCTATTTTTCTTTACGCTTATAAACACATTTATGAGCCGTTCAACACATTGAACTATTTTACTTCTCTTCGGGATTCACAAAGTTAATACTTGTGTGGCCCTCAATGGTTATTGATACAACTAGCCGTGGGTTCACATCTCCATGTGATTCGGACTACACATGTCCTTATACGAGCATACCCCAATTGCCCCATTCTTACTTATCAACACCTTGATAACAAGAACGTCAGAACTCAAGTCTGATAGTACCCAACCAATCACGTTAAACGCCTAGCAGCATCGCTTACGTGATTCCCTAGGTATCACATGATAGTGCCTGCAAGAACCAATCAATTATGGTTAGCGTACAGTACGGTCCCTTCAACTCATATATCCCGACCGATTCGACAACTATTGGTTTATCGAGAGTTGTCAATGAATCGATACTATGTGTCATGTTGTGGTTGCATCGATGATGTAATCTATGAAACCCCTTTCATAATTACCACCATACTCTGATCAGAGATTTCAACCCACATATACATGAAAAACACATAGGATATCCATACCCGTAGGTAAGCGGTGAATCCCCAACTACAATGCATCGACTCCTATATGTTTCGCCGTAACACCCAACCTTGCCACCTAATGACCCTATAAGAGTCGGTAAACAAGTCAAAGTGAAACGCTAGCACATAGAGTCTCAATGTTGTCCCGGGTCATAAGGACTAATTCTGTACAACCATAAACCAGGACTTTTCCACTCGATAAGTAAGAACCACTTGGAAAGTCCTTTTATGGAGGGTTGTTCAGTGCACTCTACAAGGAGCACCTATCTGCATGTTCGGACATCACAATGTCCCCTACCAATGAAACATGGTACTCACATCGCAGATACTAGTCTCTAACTCGAGCGGCCTTTATCCTTCTTAGTGGCGGCTGAATCGACTAGGAACGGTTTAGAATATACAGTATTACAAATATGAGTTTCATGATACTCATCATATAAGCATCTCATATTCTTTCTACTATTTGTATATTCAAGGGCTTTATCTATGCAGCTAGCATGGGTATAAAGATAAAGATGCGCCAAATTAATAAATTCAAATATTATTAAAATAAAGATCGTTTATACAAAGAGTTTCATCGTGAACAGTCGGCCAACATTTGGCTCGACGTGCACCTACTCTAACACTATCTACCTGGAACAAGTTCCAGGATCTGCAGCATTTCCATGAGGAAGGACTTGTTGCCAAGAAGAAATGAGTGGCAACAGAAAATAAGTATCAGCGGTGACTCTGTGTTGCCCATGCTGCTGACATCTACAAGGATGAAAGTATCTATCTGCTGATGCTCCTCAAGGAGTATAATTTTCGAATCCTGCAAATTTTCGGTCAGTTTTCTGGAAAAAAATCTGCTGTAATTTTGAATGCGGCAAATTTTCGGTCAATTTTCTTGAAAAAAAAACTTCAACATATAAAACGTTTTACTTTCTGATATCTTCGATTTGACAGTAAATTCATAATTTTCAAACAAGAAACGAGTGAGTTATGATCATTCTCGGGTGACTGCTCAAACTGTGTTGTTATCAAAATGTGTTCTTCATGTTTTCTTGAGGTTTATTGGTTGCAGGCTTCATTGGGAACCGTCGGGTAATCACTGCTGCATTTAGGTTTGTCATGTGGTGATCAGATGCTTTTGTTGTTTCGTTCGGGTTGGTAAGGGTGTGGTTACAATAAAAGTCGTGGGGAAGGGAATGGGTAGAAGATGACTTCTTGGGGTTTGGTTCGCGTAGGCTTAGCGCTGCAGCGCTGTATTTGGAGTGTTGCAGCGCCAGGGCTTCGTGCCTGGTAGCACCGCGGCGCCGAGGTGTAGCGCCTAGGTGCTTAACTAGCGCTGCAGAGCTAAACTTCGGGCGCCTATGCGCTGGTTCAGAGATTGAAGGGCTGTAGGTTTAGGTGCTATTGTATCGTTTGGATATTAATATGTCGTTATGGTCAAGCTTGATGAGGGTTAGACTAGCTGTTACAAATCTCGAATGGGAATCGTTGAATTACATTTTAAAAGAGGTACATGTCTTCCATTCTTGGGAAATGTTCATACTCCATATCAGAATTGTTCGGGGTTCAATGTAATGGTCTAGTATGATGATTAAACATGGTCCAGTCCCGAGTAGTATAGAAAGTCATAAGTTATTTAATTACTTCGGTAGTGAGAACAATTGGTACGGTTAAGTTATGAAATTTAAGTTGCATGATTATTGTGTTAGTATGTGCAGCAGTAGCTCAAGCGAGATCAAATGAAGCCCTCAACGCTATATAAGTATGTTCGACATGCAAAAGAAAATGTTTTAAGTTTTTGAGGTATGTGAAATATCTTGTGACCAATTATGTTATGGGTTTGGAAGACAGAGAACGTGTTCGGGGACCTCTCCACCCCAATAAAGCATGATCGGGTTTTGATCAGGATTGAGAAGCGGTAAAGCATGACCAGGGACCAATCCACCCGGTAAAGCATGATCGAAGATCTTATGTATGTGGGAGTGGACATTCGGTCGAAAGGTTGTGATGATCCTTGCCAGCCCAGTGCTGTGATTTAGTCTGATCAGGCGTATTATGTTTTGGGTCACTTGCTTGAAACATATCTCTATGCAAAATGATGATGATTATGCATGTTTAAGTATGTATGGTGCAACACGTTTATGAAAAGTTTATGAAATGATGGCACGTCTATGTTTATGTAAGAATGTTCAAAGTTTGAGTATGTATGTACTACTTTAAAATGTATGTGAGTTTATTATGTATTACTTGTTATTCTCAGTTTATACATGTTGAGTCATTAGACTCACTAGACTTGATCGATACAGGTGAGGACGAGTACGAGGAGACGAGAGGCGGGGACCAGTGAGTTGGCTCGAACTGTGCGAAGACCTAACCCGAGGACCGCTAAAGTTTTCAAGAATTTTATGCATGCTAAATTCATTCACTCTGATAAAAAAATTACTTTATGTGGTTTCAAATAAGACTTGTTGCAAGCTCACGTACATTTCAAATGTTTAGTCAAACATTTTATTTACTATTGTTTTTTTTTAGAGATTATTACTTATTTAAGAAATTTTTTTTATTTTTCCACAAATTTTAAGTAGTTTTAAAGTATGGCACGTCATAATTTATGAATAATAAGAATTAAATAAAACAATGATATTGACAAATTTAAACTTAATGGGACATTTACCTATTTTTTGTTTGTTGATGTCTCTCCCTGGTTACCGGTCTAGCTATTTCATTCCTCAAACGAGTTCTTCCATATCTACCACTTATTTTCCTTTCATGTCTAACATGGTTTTGATTCAACTAAAATGTCGGTGCATCCCATTATCGTTCTTCTGCAACATGATGAAATTTCTCCTCATATGTTGCTAAGTACTCAAACATGTACTATGGTTACACAAGTGTTGTTGGATCTAACAAATGTTATTTAATGGTGGAAATAACATGGGAACGTGAGATGTAAAAAAATTTCCATTTTCCACATGAGTATTCAAATGTTGATAATTTAAGCACTTGAACATGTTGCCCACGAATTGGTTTTCCTTTAGTGGCAACACATGTTTGGTATCCTATACAATATTTAATAACAAGATGCTTGCTAGATTTTCTAGCACATTCCTCATACTTCATATATGCTTAAACTGGCCATGGTCGATTTTCTTGAACCATACGACGATTTTTTGTGACACGTTCTATGAAGCATTGTACACTCATCTGAAGGGTCAAGTGTACTATCACATAAATAGGAAGTCTACAAGCACACTTTAACATACTATTTAAGCACTGTTTATCATCACCTCCACGACCCCTACAATTGTCTTGGTCTATACTCCATTTCTCATTTGAAATTTCCCCCAAATACCTGTGCCCCAAAATATTTTGTTTTTGATTGCATCAATTATCACTTCGAGCTTACAAATTTGGTATTGTGTCATCGCTTCTCAGCACAAATCTTTAAATCACATCTTGGAACTTAGCATTAAAATTTGAAAAACGATGCACACCATATGAAGATTGAAACTATGTTAGATTCTCAACCGCTCGAACAATTACTTTATGCCTATAAATGATCACATCCATACTGTTTCACCACAAAAAACATTTCTGCCTAGATTCTCCAAGAGCCATTTTCACTAGTAAGATGTTTCTTCATCCACGATGGCAAAATTTAATGGTAGAACTTGCTTGTTCGCATCCATAGTAACAATCAACATTTTGTGTTTATATTTTGTGTAAAGATGTGAGGCCCAATTATTAAAATTACAATTAATTATAAAAAATGATGATTTAATTTAAATATGCAGTGGAAAAAATTGTTTAAAATATATAAAAATGGACCTCAAGGACTGAAAAAAAATTTGACATGACCTCCCCATAAATAGGACATACCAAAAATTTAAAATACCTGTAAAATAAAAATGACTCAAGAACGACACTGCTATATTCATAAACATTCACATACACAAAAAAACAATTCACATGCAACAGTTCAAATATAGCCGACAAGGCTACACCAACATAAAATAAATCTAATGAATTGTAAGAACTACAAATCATTGTACAAACACACAGGGCATCTCCTCTGTCAATAGAATCTGACATAAAATTGAGCAGAACCCAAAATAATCAAAGTGGACTAACTGGGAGACTTCAACTCTGACAACTGAGTAATCATATCTCAATCACGAGTTCCATGAGCAGAATCTCCGCATGGTGATGCAAAACTATTCAGGTGACCTACCATGGTGCCCAACAACAATCACAATAGCCCCAATATAAAATACCAAGGTTAGAATGCTGGTATGAAATAGAAAAACAACAATAGTGATAATCATAAATCATGCATAACATATATAAAATCAATTATGCAACGCATGAAACATAGCTCAATAAAAACAGAAGAATAAAAACCAATAAACAATATGATGATAACAGAAGTAATGCTCGAGCAATAACACACAAGGGAGATACATCATCATGCAGCTAAATCACCTGTCAGGTATGCCGAGTTATACAAAATAAACATCAGCTAATAACGATACAATAGGAAAACTTAGTAACAAACAACATATGATGTCAATATTTCAAGTGAATATCACACTGAAAATACATCAAGAAATAGACAATCATAATTTCGGTATCAGGGATAACTCGACTTGAAAGCTGAAGCTGATTCCGAAATAACCACATGTGCCAGAAATACAATATAACAAGATGAACGAGTCACAAGAATGAAAGGGCTCAACATGAATGTCATAATATCACGCCCTATACTAAGTGCCATAAGTATGTCAAAATTGAATATATATATGAACAAGACATTTAACAACTTATAAAACTCCACAAAATCACAAACTCCACAAAATCACATTAACAACTACAACAACACATAAATATGTCTAAAATATAATTTCTACATTACCATGTATGTTACCAAATAATAACATACCTAAGCTGACTTTGAACCACAACAAGCTCAACTTTGATCTCATCGGCCTAACAAATAAAACATGTCAAATAAATACACAATTCATCTACAAGCTAAAATAAGCAACTTATTTATAAAAAAAATTACTAAAGTTGAATTTATTTACTAAAGAAATCCATTTTATTGATTTAATTATCAAAAATTCGTCTCAATATTATAAATATTTCACCAAGTTGCATAGTATATCCAACAATGTTCCATTTCACAAATTAAATCTAATATTCGACTATAATCTCCAAAAAATATTCAACAAGTTGTATAAATTTCCAACTTTCAACCAATGAATTTTGTTCACTAATTATTGCTCAAATCAATTCCAGCAATTCCAAAAATCAATGAAATAACCATAATTCCCAAATAATCGTACAATTAATTCGATACAAATTTATAACTCGGACAGTTATACCTCATAACTTTCCAACAATCGAACGTACAATATAAACCCAATATATACGTTGATATAACACATTTCAATCGACGAAAATGAATTAAATCTGGATGGGTAAAAACCCAAAAATCGTGATCCCTTAAACCGAAACAAAAGCTGGAATTTCGGACCCGGAAATCACAAGATCGAAGCTTAAACTTGTTGCTAACGGTCTCGAGGTGGTCACATATTGGAAATATTTGTCGTAGCTCGCCGAATCACGACTGGAAGGCTGGAACTTGTTGGTGCATAAGAGGAAATCTTAGGGCTTCGAATCCTTGCTCAAAAGATCACAAGTCGACAAGAAATCGAAGCAAGAACTCACCAAAATATCAAGGAACTTGCGAACATTAGCTCACGAATAGGTGAGCTTCGATCTAGCTCTATTTTTCAGTTTCAAGCTGTAAAAAATGATGCACAAATTGGATCTGATGGCTGTTGGGTTCGCAACACTGTTCTCCGGTGTCTAGCAGCACAGTGCGGTGGCTAAAGCCGAGCAAGGTGGTGGTGACTGAAAGAGGAATGGGTTTTTCTTTCTTCCTTTTCTTTTCAAAATATGGTAAGTTTGTGGGTATGTATGTATCTATATATAGTGTAAGGTAAATTGGTTAATAAAAATAGTAACTCATGCATATTTATCCATATTTGTATTTGTTTTGTTCTCGTATTTTAATTGAACTTCATATATCTTTTATATAGTATTAAATTTGATAATATTTTAAATACATATTTTAACACACTTTTTAAAATTATTTGTCATAAATAATTATTTAATTTAAATCTCAATATTTATTTTAATTATACCAAATCATTGGATAATTAATTCTATGGCCTTTTTTTTTTACCACCCCTTGAAACAAATTTCTTCTTCGAAATTTCTATTTGTAAGCATACATCTTACACCCGATACGAGTACAATAACGCAATATTAAGAAAAAAAAATATGGATAATGTGATATTATCTTCTCCCTTGTTTCTCAAGTTGATTATTTTACACCATGTCTCGAGCACTGAACTTGAACAAGTGTTAAAACTTTGTTATGAAGAACTTTATTTTGGCGATCTAGATTGCAAATCGGACACTCAGTATACGAGAGAGATGAGTCAAGTTCAACCTCGCCATGCGAAAACACAAGAGATGATCATTAGTTTCTCACTTGTGCAACATAAACATATGAAACACATCATGTATGACAGATAATGACTATGAAAATTATAACTATTAAGCGCAAGTCCCAATACGCTCAACAATATCATAAGAGCTAATGTATCGAGGTGACAACTTACCTTCCATACCAAAACGAACAACACCCCTAAACGATGAGATTTTCAAAAACACGAAATCTCTAACTTGAAATTCTAGAGGTCGGCGAAGTTTATTAGCATAGCTAGCTTGACTAACCTGTGTAGCTTTCATTCTTTGACAGATCACCTGAACGTTGTCATGCACTTCTTGAATAATCTCAGGTACAATCAATTTCTTTTCACCAAACTCATCCCAACATAAAGGTGACCGACATCTTCGGCCATATAAAGCCTCGAAAGGAGCCATACCGATAGTCACTTGATAACTGTTATAAGAAAATTCCACGAATGGTAAAGATTCATGCCAAATTTCCTTGAAATTCATAACGTCAGCTTGAAGCAAATCTTCAAGTGTCTGGATTGTACGATCTGTTTGATCATATGTCCGAAGATGGTAAGCCGTACTTATCACAAGTCGTGAACCCATTTATTTTTCGAAACTAGTCCAAAACATTGATGTGAATCGAGGATCACAATTTGAGACTATTGCAACTAAAACTCCATGAAGTCTCACCACATTCGCTATGTACAAACGAGCCATCTTCTAGTACAAATAAGTTCTTTCATACGAAATAAAGTGTGACGATTTAGAAAATCTATCAACCAGCACCAAAATCGCATTGAAGTGACGAGACGTACATGGCAAATGAGTGAAAAAAATCCATAGCTGAACGATTCCAGTTCCACTGAGGAACTTCAAGACTGTGTAGTAATGCTCATGCTCTCATACGTTCTGCTTTAACTTGTTGACAGACTATACAATGAGATACAAACTCAGTGACATCCTTTTTCACATGCTTCCACAAAAACTGAGGCTTTAGAATATTATACGTTTTCCTACTTCCATGGTGGACACTATAACGAGTACATTGAGATTCTTTAAGGATGACTATATGCAAATAAGAAATATCGGGAACAAATAATCTTCCGTTCAAATGAAGACAATCATTTGAATGAATTTTGAATCCTTGATATTCTTAAGACACTAATTCGTAAGATTTCTGAACTTGATCATCAGTTTTCTGAGCTGATTTGATAATCTGAATCAACTTTAGTTCAATAGAAATCTAAGACACATAAATGAAATTTCCTTGAATCTGAAAATCCAAAAGTGCAAATATGTTCATGCATACAAATATTTCTTCTAAAGAATTCAAAGAATTATTCTCGAGTGTTTTGCATGGTCTATTTCAGACTTAGAATAAACAAATATCGTCAATGAAAACTATCAAAAATGGATCAAGATATTTTCTAAATTCACAAATCATCAAGTCCATGAATACAACAAGAGCATTATTGGTTAAACCAAAAGGCATAATCAGAAAAGCAAAGTGTCCATATCTTGTGTGAAAAGCTATTTTCAGAACATCTTCTTGTCTAAATCGTACTTGGTGGTATCCGGAATGAAGATAAATATTTATATACACCGAATTACCTAGCACTTGATCAAATAAATCATTAATTCTATGAAGTGGATATTTATTCTTAATAGAAAACTTATTCAATTACCAGTAGTCAATACACATCCTCATCGAACCATATTTCTTCTTGACAAACATAATAGCTGCACCCCAAGGTTAAGAACTTGGATAGATATAACATGTACTCAACAAATCATGTAATTATTCTTTCAGTTCCTTCAACTCAACATGAGCTAAATGGTACAACGCTCGAGATATAGATTCAGTTCCTGACATCAATTCGTTACTAAAATTGACTTCTCACTTTGGAGGAAAACTAAGAATTTTCTCTAGAAATATGTCATGAAATTCATAGACAACGAAAATATCATATATATGTCGCTCATCTAGTGATAGATAAAAAACGATCATAGAAATTCCACTTAGGAGCAAAATTATGTCTGAAATGAACTTTTCCTCGATAACACTCAACACTTACTCTATTAGCGGTCAGAACGTCTATACCAACAATTCAATCGAAATAATGTATGGTTAGAAATATGAGATTCAGATGCAACACATTATCATCATGAAACAACACCACATTATCTGTGATAATCATCTTGCCCATCAGAGTAGCAGATAGATTGGAATTCATGCTAGTGGTGCATGGATCATGCGAAGCAACAAATACATCAGAAACAAAAGAATGAGATGCTCCAGTATTAAACAGTACTCGTGTACTAAATCTAAATAAAGTACAGTTACCAGTAATAATAGTATCTGAAGCTGCTTGAGCCTCATCTTCAGCCAAAGAAAACAAACGAATAGGTGGTTGATTATGTTTTTGACCACCCTGTCCTCTGAACTTATGCAAAGGTCGACTTGACTGCTGAGAAGAGTGAGATGTTTCTGTCATTCTGTTACCCTGTGTTCCATCAATGGCTTGCATTGTTTTCCCTGTCTGACTGGGACAACTCTAGCAAAGTGATCTGGTTTACGACCTCTTCTCAAACTAGCCTCGGCTCTCTTAGCTAGTTCCCCTGCTTCTAGATAATTCATTGGATTCCTAGTAGAAACAAAAAGGATGAAGACAATCATTCAATCCTTAGACAAAATTTTCAACAACAACTACCTGACTTGCAGTAACATGAGGAGCATACCTCAACATAACATATAAAGTATCAACGTATCCCTCAGCTTATTATATCTCCCTGTTTCAGATTATGGAATTCAAAAGCAATAGAACTAGAGAAAGACGGAAGATAATAACTGTAATGCCCGGTTACTCGTACAAATGATAATAATGCGTTTATGTCGTTTACTATGTAGTTATTTAGATGATTAGATTTCATGTGATGATTGAGTTATCAATATTGAGATTCAACATGACTTTTATATTGTCTATGGTGTATTGAGAATGAATATGTGTTAAAATAGTGGTATTAAGAGGTGTAGGTAGAAGTAGTGCAATGAAAGTTGGTATAGGATTGCACGAAATGAGACGAAATTGTGGTAGTTGTTACGAGTTTTAGCATAATGGTTTGAATATGGATCCAAATTGTGTGAGGCCTTAACCATTAGAAATCTAAGATATAATGCTACAACTTTCTTATTTTGAGTTTTGTCCAAATCATTGTGGAAGACAAGATAAAAGCGCCCCGAAGTGAGTTGTGTGTATCGTCACTCCTACAATGACACATGTTAGGAGAATGGACATACCTTTTTACTCAGACCTCCAAATGACCTGCAACAAGTTGGAGATTAAAGCCAAGACATCGGGATACAACTTCGTAGTTTACCATTTTTTCAGATTATGAACGGAAGAGCCATTGCGGGAGCGATCTTTGAGATGCCAGTGCGCAGAGTGGCGCCCGAGCGGTAATAAATTACCGCCCAAGCGCCACTTTCTGGAAATTTGGTCTCGGACAGAATGTTCCGCGCTCGAGCGGTAATTTATGACCGCTCGATCGCCGCCCAGTATATAAAAAGATAAGTATCGAGTTTCTAAGTCATTTCTTTAGTTCTTCACCTCCTTTATCAGCAAAAACTCGAAGTAAATCAAGAAACCCTTCCTCCAAAAGCTCTCTTCTTCATTCCTTTCATCATTTTGAAGTTAGAAATTGGTTCTCCATCACAAGAACATCATATAGGTGTAAGTTTTCTTCTCTTTTAGTTATGGCACATGTAGGTGACAATAAAGGAATGATTTTCATCTAGTTTATGCAATAGTGACTGAATTATTGGTATATTTGACAGTATAGGAGCGAGAAACATCGTCTCAAACCAGTGTTCTTAAGCTTGGACTGTAAGTTGGCATGTTCTTGAAGTAATACATGAGTAATATTATGATTTCAAATACTTCCCATTGATTATTGCTATATGTTGTACATTGTTAGTATCTTATTGATGAAAACATAGCACCATATTCCATTGTTATGTATTAGATATGTAAGAAACTCATGAATATTGTTGATGGGTGCTATGTTATGAACATTAACATGAACATGAAAGGAAAATGACTGATTTTTACATGATATAGAGCTTGTTGACATCATGGGTGGTTTTAAGTCCACCAAAGCTATTGGCCAATATATGTTCATGGGGCGTGGGGTTGCCAAAGGTTGCTCCCTGACGTCCAACTCATTAGTAGCTATATAATAAAGCAAGCACGGTAGTACAGGTCAACTAATGAGGCTCAAGTACAAAAATGAACATGAATATATGCTATGATATGACATGGTTTAAAGTTCATTGTTGTCACGACTTGATATGTTTGTTCCTTCGACGCATATTGATACGTACAAGTGCCAACTTATTGAGTTTTATAAACTCACGTAGCTCATGTATTACAGGATCAGGTAGTGAAGAGACATAGGATGCCGGTTCGCCAATGGATGCTTGTGACGTGCCTCACCTCGACAAGAACCGGGACTTATTATTGTATAGCTTCCGCATATGTATTATAATGAGTGAAATGTTAGGGTTTGAAACAAGTATCATATTATGTTTATGATGATACATAGTATGCATGTATATGAGAATATGACAATATGGTGCATAGTTGTATATGAAAATATAGTTGATATTGTTGTATATATGGTATTGCTTGAGGTTTGGTTTAAACAAAATGTAGGAACATCATGCCAAAAATTTTATAAACCATCAAAGTGATGCCTCTTGTTTGATTTGCTTCATAATTTAGTTATATCATTCAAACCTTATTTTAATTATGGTAATTATGCTAAGTATAGAGTAAGGGTGTGACAATTTTTATGGTATCAGAGCCCACGGTTCTTCGACGGGAAAGACACTTCACTTCATCCATACATGGGGAACTCGGCAAGTAAGTATCATTGTATTCCATAGTTTATGCTAAGTTATGTGTTTCTACGTGACCTACATGTAGGTTAAGATAAGCGACGATGCCACCAAAACGTAAAGTACATGAAGGAAAGTCATCTAAGGGCAAGGCCCCAGCAGTGGAAGGTGAGGGCAGTGCGCCACGACCGATAGATGACTTCGCTCAATTACTCCAACAACAAGCAAAAGTCCATGGTGAACAAATCCAGCAGCTACTGGAGATGCAACGGACTACTCATGAACAGGCACAAGCTCAAGCCATAGTACACAGACATGTGCCTGTTCAAACAGACGTATATGATCGTTTTAGACGTTTGAATCCTCCGGAATTCATGGGAAGCACCGATCCAGCAGTAGCAGAAGAGTGGATTAAGTCATTGGAGTCCATCTTCTCCTACCTTCATATGGATGATGCTGACCAAGTGATTTGTGCCATCTTTCTCTTAACAAAACATGCAAGAATATGGTGGGAAAGTGCAAAAGTGGCATTACCGGTTGGACCATTGACATGGGAAACTTTCAAAACCGTGTTTTACAACAAGTATTTCAGTAAAGACGTACGAGCTAAGAAAGCCAGCGATTTCCTTAACCTGAATCAAGGAACTATGTCAATGACAGAATACATACAACAATTTAAGGCTGGAGTCCAATACGTACCATATATTGCACAGGATGACACAAGTAAGGGCGAACACTTCATGCGGGGACTTCGCTCTGAAATTAAAAGAGATGTGCGGATGTCGAAAGTTGCTACATACGGGGAGATAGTAGAAAGAGCACTTATGGCAGAACAAGATGAACATGACATTGACATAGACAGGCAACAACGAAGGCAACAGTACTTTCAAAAGAGCCAAGGAACAGGACAAGGCAAAAAGACTGATAGCAAAGGTGCTCGACCAGAGGAACCCCGTGGCAAGGGTCCCCTTCCACGTAAAGAACAGGACAGGCCACCTTGTCCTAAATGTGGCAAACTTCATGGCGGGGAATGTATACAAGGTTCTAATGTTTGTTATCGTTGCAAGAAGCCATGACATCTAGCCAAGAATTGTCCAGGAAGTTCAGAGAAAGTACAGGGACGCCTTTTCTCCATGACCAAAGAAGAAGTGGATGCGGATACATCGATGATCACCGGTATGTTCTTGATTTCTGGTATTACTACTATTGTTTTACTAGATTCAGGAGCCACACATTCCTTTATTTCGGAATCATTTGTAAAGAGACTGGGCATTACAGCAAGTACACTAGAGACACAACTCGCCATAGCCTTACCTTCCGGGCAAGAATTGCAGACAGATCAGATTGTGCGAGGATGTCCAATATATGTCCAAGGTCATCAGATGTATGCTGAATTGATTGTTTTGAAAATGACCGATTTTGATGTGATATTGGGAATGGATTGGTTCTCGAAGTACAGAGTTACTATTGACTGTAGCATAAAGATGATCAAGTTTGCACCAGTAGGAGCTGAACCATAAACCGTAGCAAGTGCAGGTATATCCTTACCTCTTCGGATAATCTCTTGTATGAAGGCTTGTAAATTACTACAGAAGGGGTGTCAAGGATACTTAGCATCTGTGTTAACTAGGAATCCACCTGTTCGTGAATTAAAAGATACAGATTTTGTTTGTGAATTTCCAGAAGTATTTCCTGATGATGTAACAGGCTTACCCCCAGATAGAGAGATCGAATTTGTAATTGATGTTGTGACAGGAACTCATCCGATCTCAAAATCTCCTTATCGATTAGCTCCTACAGAAATGAAAGAATTGAAAGAACAGTTACAGGAGTTGCTTGATAAAGAGTTTATTAGACCGAGCTTTTCACCGTGGGGTGCACCTGTTTTGTTTGTGAAGAAGAAAGACGGTACCTTTCGTCTATGCATTGATTATCGGGAGTTGAACAAAGTGACAATCAAAAATAAGTATCCACTCCCTAGAATTGATGATTTGTTTGATCAACTACAAGGAGCTGCTATCTTTTCGAAGATTGATTTACGATCAGGCTATCATCAATTAAAAGTTAAATCAGACGATATCTCAAAGACTGCCTTCCGAACCAGGTACGAGCATTATGAATTTCTTGTAATGCCATTTGGACTAACAAATGCACCAGCAGCTTTTATGGATTTAATGAATAGAATTTTCAAGCCATTTCTAGACAAGTTCGTGATTGTGTTTATAGATGATATTCTCATCTACTCACGAACTGTAGAGGAGCATCGAGAACATTTGCAATTAGTTTTGCAGACTTTGAAGGATAAACATTTATATGCCAAATGGAAGAAATGTGAATTTTGGCTTGAACAAGTAGCATTCTTGGGACATATCATTTCAAAAGAAGGCATATCAGTGGATCCAAATAAGATTGAAGCTGTTAATAACTGGCTACGACCTACCACTGTTAGCGAGGTACGTAGTTTTCTTGGGTTAGCTGGTTATTACCGTCGGTTTATAGCGGGATTTTCTAAGATAGCATTGCCTTTGACTGCTTTAACAAGAAAGAATGTGAAATTTGTATGGAATGAAGCATGTGATCACAGTTTCCAAGAATTAAAGGCAAAATTGACATCAGCACCTGTCCTTGCTATTCCAGAAGGATCAGGAGATTTCGTAGTATATAGTGATGCTTCGAAACAAGGTTTAGGAGCAGTCTTGATGCAACACGGGAAGGTGATTGCTTATGCCTTTAGACAATTGAAAGAATATGAAAAGAACTATCCCACACATGATTTATAATTGGCAGCAGTGGTATTTGCGTTGAAAATATGGCGCCATTATCTGTATGGTGAACGGTGTGAAATTTACACGGACCACAAGAGTCTGAAATATTTATTCACACAAAAAGAATTGAATATGCGACAACGACATTGGTTGGAATTGGTGAAGGATTACGATTGTGTTATTAATTATCATCCAGGCAAAGCCAATGTTGTTGCAGATGCGTTAAGTCGAAAGTCCAGTTCTATTGCTGCGATGCAAGTACAAGAACAAATCCTATGGGATTTGCAGAACTTGAAGCTTGATGTTATTCCAAAGGGAGCTGCAATTCAGCTATCATCTCTTATGGTTCGACCAACGCTTGCAGACAGGATTAAGGTCGAAGATAATGAAATACAACAATTGAGGCAGCGAGATGAAGAAAAAGGAAATTTGAACTTTGAATTGGAAGGGGAAGGAATATGGACATATCAAGGGAGATTGTGTGTGCCAAAGCAAGGAACGATTAGAACCGACATTCTTATTGATGCTCATGCTACTCCCTATTCGATCCATCCAGGAGGCACAAAAATGTACAAGGATTTGAAACCGTTATTTTGGTGGCCAGGTATGAAAAGGGACATTGCTCAATTTGTTGCACAATGTCTAACTTGTCAATAGGTCAAAACGGAACATCAAAGACCAGCAGGACTCCTGAAACCACTACCCATTCCTGAATGGAAATGGGAACACATCACGATGGATTTCATTCTTGGTTTGCCAAGAACTCAAAGAGGGTTCAATGCTATATGGGTTATTGTGGATCGACTTACAAAATCAGCTCACTTTCTTCCGGTGAAGACCACATACACGATGAATCAATATGCTGAAGAATACATCAAACAGATAGTGAGGCTTCATGGCATCCCAGTGTCCATTGTATCAGATAGAGATCCCAAATTTACATATGCATTTTGGAAAAGCTTGCATCATGCTATGGGAACTCGATTGTCATTCAGCACAGCATTCCACCCTCAAACTGATGGACAATCAGAACGAGTGAATCAGATCTTAGAAGATATGTTGAGGGCATGTACTATTGACTTCCCAGGTAGTTGGGACAGTAAACTACCGTTGGCTGAGTTTACATATAACAATAGCTATCAGTCAAGCATTGGAATGGCACCATATACTGCATTATATGGTAGAAAATGTCGATATCCAGTACATTGGGATGAAATAGGAGAAAGGAAATTATTAGGCCCTGAATTGGTACAACAGACAACTGAATTGGTAACCAAGATCAGAGAAAGAATGCACACTGCCCAGAGTCGACAGAAAAGCTATGCTGATGTGCGACGTCGTCGATTGGAATTTCAGGTTGGTGACCATGTATTTGTAAAGATATCACCATTGAAGGGCATTTTGCGTTTTGGTAAGAAGGGAAAATTGAGTCCAAGATATATCGGTCCATTTGAAATCTTGGAAAGAATAGGAGACAGAGCCTACCGAGTTGCTTTACCTCCGAACTTGTCAAATGTTCACAATGTTTTTCACGTTTCCTTGCTACGAAAGTATTTGGCCAATCCTTCTTACGTTCTTCATTATGAACCATTGGAGCTTGCATCGAATCTCTCATATGAAGAACGACCGGTCCAAATCCTCGATAGGAAATCAAAAGTGTTACGAGGCAAGGAAATACCCTTGGTGAAATTATTATGGCGCAATCATGCGATTGAAGAAGCAACTTGGGAGCGAGAAGACGAGATCCAACAGAGATATCCTGAACTATATGGTACGTCAAATTTCGAGGACGAAATTCTTTGAAGGAGGGGTGAATTGTAATGCCCGGTTACTCGTACAAATGATAATAATGCGTTTATGTCGTTTACTATGTAGTTATTTAGATGATTAGATTTCATGTGATGATTGAGTTATCAATATTGAGATTCAACATGACTTTTATATTGTCTATGGTGTAATGAGAATGAATATGTGTTAAAATAGTGGTATTAAGAGGTGTAGGTAGAAGTAGTGCAATGCAAGTTGGTATAGGATTGCAGGAAATGAGACGAAATTGTGGTAGTTGTTACGAGTTTTAGCATAATGGTTTGAATATTGATCCAAATTGTGTGAGGCCTTAACCATTAGAAAGCTAAGATATAATGCTACAACTTTCGTATTTTGAGTTTTGTCCAAATCATTGTGGAAGACAAGCCAAAAACGCCCCGAAGTGAGTTGTGTGTATCGTCACTCCTACAATGACACATGTTAGGAGAATGGGCGAAACTTTTTACTCAGACCTCCAAATGACCTGAAACAAGTTGGAGATTCAAGCCAAGACACAGGGCTACAAATTCGTAGTTTACCATTTTTTCTGATTATGAACGTAAGAGCCATTTCGGGAGCGATCTTTGAGATGCCAGTGCGCAGAGTGGCGCCCGAGCGGTAATAAATTACCGCCCGAGCGCCACTAGTTCTGGAAATTTGGTCTCGGGCAGAATGTTCCGCGCTCGAGCGGTAATTTATGACCGCTCGAGCGCCGCCCAGTATATAAGAAGATAAGTATCGAGTTTCTAAGCCATTTCTTTTGTTCTTCACCTCCTTTATCAGCAAAAACTCGAAGTAAACCAAGAAACCCTTCCTCCAAAAGCTCTCTTCTTCATTCCTTTCATCATTTTGAAGTTAGAACTTAGTTCTCCATCACAAGAACGTCATATAGGTGTCAGTTTTCTTCTCTTTTAGTTATGGCACATGTAGGTGACAATAAAGGAATGATTTTCATCTAGTTTATGCAATAGTGACTGAATTATTGGTATATTTGACAGTATAGGAGCGAGAAACATCGTCTCAAACCAGTGTTCTTAAGCTTGGACTGTAAGTTGGCATGTTCTTGAAGTAATACATGAGTAATATTATGATTTCAAATACTTCCCATTGATTATTGCTATATGTTGTACATTGTTAGTATCTTATTGATGAAAACATAGCACCATATTCCATTGTTATGTATTAAATATGTAAGAAACTCATGAATATTGTTGATGGGTGCTATGTTATGAACATTAACATGAGCATGAAAGGAAAATGACTGATTTTTACATGATATAGAGCTTGTTGACATCATGGGTGGTTTTAAGTCCACCAAAGCTATTGGCCAATATATGTTCATGGGGCGTGGGGTTGCCAAAGGTTGCTCCCTGACGTCCAACACAGTAGTAGCTATATAATAAAGCAAGCACGGTAGTACAGGTCAACTAATGAGGCTCAAGTACAAAAATGAACATGAATATATGCTATGATATGACATGGTTTAAAGTTCATTGTTGTCACGACTTGATATGTATGTTCCTTCGACGCATATTTATACGTACAAGTGCCAACTTATTGAGTTTTATAAACTCACGTAGCTCATGTATTACAGGATCAGGTAGTGAAGAGACATAGGATGCCGGTTCGCCAATGGATGCTTGTGACGTGCCTCACCTCGACAAGAACCGGGACTTATTATTGTATAGCTTCCGCATATGTATTATAATGAGTGAAATGTTAGGGTTTGAAACAAGTATCATATTATGTTTATGATGATACATAGTATGCATGTATATGAGAATATGACAATATGGTGCATAGTTGTATATGAAAATATAGTTGATATTGTTGTATATATGGTATTGCTTGATGCCAAAAATTTTATAAACCATCAAAGTGATGCCTCTTGTTTGATTTGCTTCATAATATAGTTATATCATTCAAACCTTATTTAATTATGGTAATTATGCTAAGTATAGAGTAAGGGTGTGACAATAACTCTCCTGAAACTTCACTTGAAGATATCCCAAGATGGAACAATTATCTGAGCATCTAGAGTCATAAATATAACGGGACACCACGTCTTAACACAGTCTATCAACTGATGAAGTGATAATTTCAAATGATGTTCATGTGGATACTTGATCAAATCGAAGAGATCATCAATTTCAGAAATCCACAACTTAGCTTTTTCAGCGCCATCAGTGCCATATGACAAGGTGGATGCATGGTATAGAAACAAACAATCAACTCATACATCATAAGCTTCTCTAACTGACTAAAAACTTGGTTCACATTTTAATCTTCAACACAAGTACGAGGTCTACCATGTGAATGACCTCGACCATGACTCTTACCAACAGGGGTTTCACTACCATATTCCATTCTTAAAATATAACAAATATTGATCAAAATGGAAATAAATAAAACACATACCCATGTTGGCAGGTAGCATATACAAGCACGTCGAACATTTCAGTACTAAGGCTCGAGTGTCCTAGACTCTAGCTCAAGCGTATCCCAGTTTACACTATGTTATCATAATGTGAGGCTCGTTTATTAAAATTATAATTAATTATCAAGAAATATTGATTAATTTTAAACATGCAACAGAAATGATTTAAAATACTTAAAAAGAGCCTTAGGGTATGGAAATATTTTGGCATGACCTCCCCCTTAAATAGGACATACCAAAAATTTTAAATATTGGTAAAAGAAAAATAAATCAACGACAACGCTTCTGTATTAAACAACAATACACACGAAGAAATTCAAATATGGCCCGCAAAACTCATAACAACATAAAATAAATATCAATGCACCATTATAACTACAAATCCCCATACAAATACACGGGGCATTTTTCAGGTCAATACACTCTGACATAAACCGAACCAGACTCCAAAATAATAAATATGGACTAACTGGAATACTTCAAATCTAACGACCTAGTAATAATATCTAAATCACAAGCTCCACGGATAGAATCTCTGTCTGGTGCTGTAAAACTACTAAGTTGACCTACTATGGTGCTCAACAACAACCATAATACCCAATATAAAGCACCGAGGTTAAGATGCTTGTATGAACCAGATAAACAACAATAACGATAATAATAAATCATGGATAACATATAAAATGAATTATGCAATTCATGAAACAAGACTCAAGAAAAACATGAGAATAAAAGCTAATAAATGATACGATAACAACAGGAGTAATGCTCGAGAAATAACACACATGAGAGCTTCATTATCATGCAACTAAACCGCTCTGTCAAGTATGCGAGGTATATCGTGCTATCCCAAAAAACAGACATGACTCGGCCTCCATACAGATGGTAACGATACAATAGGAAGGAATAGTAACAAACAACGGATATTGTCAATATGTCAAGTATATATTGAAGGATCAAGTGTGCTAGTACCTTCGAAGGCATGTCGAACACTATATTCTCCAATGAGCTGCAGTAGCTCGTGTTCTAAGAATATTAACACCGATGAATTAAATCGAGTTTGGTTAAAACCAAGCGGAAGAAACTCGAAGTAATCATTCGTGAAGAAAACTGTTATATTAGAAAACATTTTAATTTATGTAAACTGAATAACCGAAAAATGGTAGATTGGTTTTTGCATTCATCAGTTCAGTTATGGTGACAACTGAACTGACGGATACTCCAACTGATCCAAATAGTTTGAAAACATTAGTTGATCAGTTAAATATACAAGATATGTTTATGGATTTTCGGAGATTTCAACTACTCATACGTTACCCCTTCTACTGTCTCGGGAAGGATCCACTAAAAAACTTTGATTTATACAATTATTTGTACAAACCCACTCAGCTAAGACTTACACTACTGCCTAAACTGAACTCCTAGGTACGACTTAAGGCATCACCTTTCAGCCAACACTTCTTTAACGTCTATGTGTCAAAGACAATATACACAAGTTTAACGTCTTTGTGCAAGACTGTATTTGAGTGGTTGAGAGAATTTGTGTGTGAGAACTGAACAAGGATGTTTTCACACACTGAGGGAAAATTACTTCTAATCTAAGCAGATAACACGTTAAAGTATCCCTCTGGGCTAATTGCTTCTGAAAGCTGATGTGCAATGTGCGTGCCCCTTATTTTCTCTCTTGAAGAAGCTTTTTGTTTTGTATCTGGTTCTTTTTCTTCTGCTTCTTATTATTGTTATGATTTTGAGTCTTCACTGATCTTTTCCTTATATAGGCGGGAAAACTGGAGGTACAGTGAGAATCATTTATTGTATCTGTTGCATCTCGAATTTGTTTATTTGACTTTGTGTCTCGACTTTTTTGACTGTCCTTCTGAAACGTTTTGTCTTTAATGCTCTGATGCAACGTCCGTTATTTTCCTTTGACTGGACAATGGCTTCGTACATTCATGCATAGCTGGAATCCACTGAAAGAGTTTGTCTTCATCTACAACTGAAAGATTATGATATGTGCTTCGAACTGGTCAGCTGAATTGATCTTCAGTTGGGCTAGTGAAATCAGTTAACTCGTCAGTTGAACTGATTTCACTCTCGTTCATTTGAACCGATCAGCTGGGTTTCTTCATCAGTTGAACAATCCTTCGGCTGGCCAGACTTCTGAGTTTCTTCTGCTGAACCACCTATGAACTGGACAATCAGCTGGACTGCTCAATTGACGTAACAGTTATACTGATTCAGTTTGTGCGATCAGTTAGGTCTTCAGCTTGCGATTAAACAGCTCGTGAGTGATCCTAGCTACTGCACACTAAGGTAGATTATTAGTAACACAAATTAACAAGTTTTGTTATCATCAAAATCAAGATTGCGAACTTGAAAAGTTCTAACAATCTTCCCTTTTTTTATGATTACAAAAACTTGAGCAGTTAAGCGCAATATATTCAATTCAAGGGTTAATTCATTTAAACATCGTTAAAAAGCTCCCCCTTTATAACTGGATTTAAAGAATTTTGAAAACAAAGAAAAAATCCCTCTCCAAAACTGAATTGAAAAAATTTTAAGAGAGATAATCAGAAATAAGAAAATACTTTTCAGTTGATGAAAATGAAAGAATTTTTCTTAACCACTGAATTTTAAAATTGGTTGACAATAATTTCAGTTTTAGAGAACGAAAAACTCCCCCTAAAAAACTGAATATAGACTCGTATTTGAAAGATATTTATATAAACATTAATTCAAAGGTTATAATATTCAAGCAATGTAGACAAGAGATCTGGAAATATCCATTCAGTCACAATGAAACACAGTTGAACAAACAAGATGTTTATTTAAATAAGTTTCCTTGAATTTATATATGAGTACATACATCAATTGAACAAGAAAAATTACTACAGCAGTAGCATATTTTAAACAACATCAGATATCAATTGTTTTATGTGACAGAACTGGATATACCATCAACTGATTGCTTGACTGCTTGAAATTCTGCATCAGTTGTGAGTTCAATTTGCTAGAAAAACGAGTTAAACTGCTTGAACTTGACTCCTTTGCAGACTAACTAGTCGAGCAGACTCTTACTAGGCTCAACTGGAATACAGCTGGTGATTTAATCAACCAACGTCCCAGAATGGATGAGTTTCGTCTGAAGCACAGATGACCTGGTAGGCTTGCAACTGAAAACTTGTTCAATGAACAATTTAGCTGTGCATCTTTGTAGATGATTCTCAGTCCCCTGCAGGCTGATTAAAACCCCAAAGCAAAGAATCTAGAGAAGTGGCCACAACGATAGTTGCAGAACCAATCCTCTCAACTCTTTACCAAAGAGCGACATATAAATATTTTCAAATATATTTGAAAATAGTATGAAATACTTTTAAATAGCTTTTAACACTATTTTAAAACACATTTTTCTTCAATTTTTCTTCTTAGAAAAACCTGCTCTAATATCAATTGAAGGATTGAGTGTGCTAGTGCCTTCGAAGGAATTTCGAACACTATATTCTCCAATGAGCTGCAATAGCTCGTGTTCTAATAATATTAACACCGATGAATTTAATCGAGTTTGGTTAAAACCAAGCGGAAGAAACTTGAAGTAATTCTTCGTCAAGAAAACTGTTATATTAGAAAATATTTAACTTATGTAAACTGAATAACCGAAAAAGAGTAGATTGATTTTTGCATTCATCAGTTCAGTTATGGTGACAACTGAACTGACAGATACTTCAACTGATCCAAATAGTTTGAAAACAACAGTTAATCATTAAAATACAAAAGATATGTTTATGGATGTTCGGAGACTTCAACTGCTCCTACGTCACCCCTTCTACCGCCTCGGGTAAGATCCACCAGAAGACTTTGATTTATACAACTATTTGTACAAACCCATTCAGCTAGGACTTACACTACTGCCTAAACTAAACTCCTAGCTAAGACTGAAGTCAGCACCTTCCAGCCAACACTCCTTTAACGTTTATGTGTCAAAGACTACAGACACAAGTTTAACATCTTTGTGCAAGCCTGTATTTGGGTGGTTGAGAGAATTTGTGTGTGAGAACTAAACAAGGATGTTCTCACACACTGAGAGAAAATTGCTTCCAATCTAAGCAGATAACAAGTTAAAGTATCCCTCTGGGCTAATTGCTTCTGAAAGCTGATGTGCAATGTGCGTGCTCTTTCTTTTCTATCTTGAAGAATATTTTTGTTTTGTATCTGGTTCTTTTTCTTCTGCTTCTTCTTATTGTTATGTTTTTGAGTCTTCACTGATCTTCTCTTTATATAGGCGGGAAAATTGAACGACAGTGAGGCTCATTTATTGTATCCGCTGCATCTTGAATTCGTTTCTAGGAATTTGTGTATCGGCTTTTCGTCTGACCTTCTGAAACGTTTTGTCTTTAATGCTCTGATGCAACGTCCATTATTGTTCTTTGACTGGACAAGGGCTTGATACCTTCATACATAGCTGGAATCCACTGAAAGAGTTTGTCTTCATCTACAACTGAAAGATTCTGATTAGTGCTTTGAACTGGTCAGCTGAACTGATCTTCAGTTGGGCTGGTGAAATCAGTTGACCCGTCAATTGTACTGATTTCACTCTCGTTCAGTTGAACTGATCACCTGGGTTTCTTCATCAATTGAACATTCCTTCGGCTGGCCAGGCTTCTGAGGTTCTTCTGATGAACCACCTATGAACTGGACAATCGGCTGGACTGCTCAATTGACATAGCAGTTAGACTGATTCAGTTTGTGCGATCAGTTAGGTCTTCAGTTTGCGATGTAAACAGCTCGTGAGTTATCTTAGCTGCTGCACACTAAGGTAGATTATTAATAATACAAATTAAAAAGTTTTGTTATCATCAAAATCAAGATTGTGAACTTGAAAAGTTTCAACATATATCACACAGAAAAATGTATAAAGAAATAGACAATCATAATTTCGGTATCAGAGGTAACTTGACTCGAAAGCTGCCAGATGATTCCGAAATAACCATGTGTACCAAGAATACAATACAACAAGAAGAACGAGTCTCAATAGTGATTGGACTCAACATTAATGCCATAATACCATGCCATATACTAAATGCCATAAAGATGTCAAATAATTCAACATAAATCAATAAGGCATTTAACAACTCATACACTCCACATAATCACATTTACAACTATAACAATGCATAAATATGCCTAAAACATAATTAACACATTATCGTCGCATGTTACCAAACTGAACATATTTAAACCGAATTTGAACCACACTAGGCTCAACTTTGATCTCATTCGACCTAACAAATAAAATAACATGCCAAATAAATCCACAATTCGTCAACAAGATAAAATAATCAACCTATTTCCCAAAATTACTAAAATTGAATATATTTACTATAATAAATCCAACTTATCGATTTAATTATAAAAAATTCATCCCAATAATATGAAAATTTGAACAAGTTACATAGTATATCTAACTATATTCCATTTCACAAATTAAATCCAATAATTGACTATAATTTCAAAAAATATTCAACAAGTAGTTTAAATTTACAAATTTCAACCAATGCGATTCTATTCATTAATGATTGTTCAAATCAATTCCTACAATTCTGAAAATCAACTAAATAAATATAATTCACAAAATAATAAAAAAATTAATTCGATAATAAATTATAACTCGTAAAATTACACCTCGAAGCTTTTCAACGATCGAACCTACAATATAAACATAATATGTACGTCAATATAACACATTTCAATCGACAAAAATGAACTAAAGCAGGATGGGTAAAAATCCAAAAATCGGCAGCCCCTAAACAAAACCAAAAGCTAGAATTTTGGACCCGAAATTCACAAGATCGAAGCTTAGACTTTTTGCTAGCGGTCTCGAGGTGGTCACAAGCAGGAAAGATTCGTCGGAGCTCGTCGGAATCACGACCGGAAGGCTATAACTCATAGGTACAACATGAGAAATCTTAGAGCTTCAAATCCTGCTCAAAATAACATAGATCAACAAGAAAATCGAAGAAAAACTCTCCTAAATCAGTCAAGGAATCCGCACATAAATAATAGTAGCTCATGCTCATTTATCTCGATTTCGTATTTATTTTGTTCTCATGATTTAACTGAACTATGATTCTAAATACATTTTTTAACACTCTTCCTAAGATTATTTGAGATAAATAATTATTTTAATTTACAACTCATTAATTATTTTAATTATGCTAAATTATCATATAATTAATTATAGGGTCTTACAAAAAATATGCACCATCGACACTAATGATTTTGAGGTAGTGTAGAAACCCATATATGCATAATTTGAAAGCTGAAAAACATAGTTCAATATTTTTATCGCTTTGTTAATCGATCTAAGATGGTTCCACTTCACAATTTTTCGAGAATTATATTTGGACAGAGCACCATATATTTTAGAAGAAGTTGAATGGAGCTCTCCCATGTACCGTAAACAATCACCACCTCATGTTGCAAACTTCGCCATGAATTTTATACGATATTGCATATTCAAATTTGTCTTTCACTTGCTCAATTATAAACTTAATCTCAAACAAAGGATCACATCGTACAATGCCTAATAGTGTATTTGCCACCATCTCAGAACTCAAGTTACTATGATCTATGCCGACATTTGTAGAGATACATGTATACGACCCACCATATTTCGTTAATTTCCAATAACCCATCTTCGGCACCTTATAACAGTAGAAGATGTGTTTTTGAACCGTAATTTATAAAAATACGTGTTCTATCAACAACATTATACTCATGTCCGACGACTCTAAAGAGGTAATAATTCACATATGCTATCAAATCATTTATATCCTTAAAAATCATGTTTACATATAGCTCGGCTTTGTCTGGGTTATAATACTTGGATCGCAAATCGAATGTATATCAATAGAATCAAGAAGCTCCTCTCCGAATACTTTTATTAAAAAATTATGGCATATCAGACGTGCCTTACATAAATGTTATGAATACGATGAATTCCATGATGATTTTTCCATGAATGAATATTTAGTTGACAATTTGATAGTAAAATTCATTGGATCGATGTTTAATTTCTTTCTCACAATTTGAACTAGTTCCAACAAACTAATATATCGTAATAATCGAATCGGTCTCACATGTGGGATACTATATTCGACCGATCTGTTCTCGACAATAACCATGCAAATATAAGATAACACCGATTATATCCATTAAATTGATTGGAAAAATTGAAAATATAGAATCGTGTGTTTGAATTTTTAGAAAGAATCGACGAAATATGAGAAGAAGGTCGATGTTTACAATGAATTGGCATCAAAATTTCATTTAGTCGATATGGAAATCACGGAAAGCCGGGAATCACGAAAAGTACCATCGTAGAAGTGTGGCACGTGAACGTTGCTGGTGGAGTTTTGCATACACGGTAATTTTATTTTATTTTTTAAAAAAAATGATTATAAAAAAACCCTTTAATTCTGTTGGATCTTTGACACTAATCTTTTGTAAATCAATAAATCTTTTATTATCTTGTTTCTCACAAAGGAAAAAAGCAATCCATCGATATATTCTCACTCTTACCCCAACTATAGTGTGTGGATTGGGTTTATTTCCATGGATTTTCTATTTTTTTCCCGAAAATTCGGTTATCAAACCTAAGTATATTATATTTTTTTAATGTAAATAAATAAATTCATATATTTGATTATTTGGTTGCAACGTTTATCATGCATCTTCAGATCATACAAAAACTGCATTTAATTATATTGTCGGGAAAGGGACAGTTTATTCCCTCGACTATTCGAATTGTACAAATATATAATATAATAATTTTTTATATATACACGTTTCATTGTCTCATAATAAATAATTTGTGGGATTCAATATATTCATCGAAAACCAGCTTGCATTCACGGGGTCTGAAGACAACTAATCTAAAGTAATTAATTTTCCACTCTTATCTTTTCCCATTTAACACTATATATTCATTAAAAATAAGTTTTTTAAAAATAATTTTCGAATTTTCAAAAGAAAATATTTTTAATTTTTATAAATTTATTTTGTACTTGTATTTTGCCATGAATCGATAGTTTAGGTCGGTTAGGCTTCTTAACTATTTAAGTCATTCTTAAAATTTGTTTTAACTAAATTATTCTGAATAACATATAAATGTAATTTTATTTTTAAACAATATTTTTTTATGACAACAAAACCGACGCCGTTATCTTTTTATGCGTACTGGTAAACTACTAAATTAATATAAGAGATTGTAAATCACAATAAAGTGAGAAAGTATTTTTTTAAATGAATCTACCTTGAGACCTTGTTGGCAATTCAAACTTTTATTTATCAGTTTAGTATAGATAATTTTATGTATTTATTTATTTTTTTCATTTTCAGGTCATGTGTACTAATTAATTTTCTAGAATCATTTTTTTCCCTAAAATAACTTATAATTTATGTTTGTAAACCTACTAAATAATTTCTAGATTCATTTTCTTATAAAATAACTTATAAATTATGTTTTAAACCGATTATTTAATTTATTTACTCATATGTATTTATTTATTATTTTATTTAAGTTATATTATTTTAAAAACATAATTTACGTGTTTTTAGTGTTCAATAAAAATCTATTTAAACTTCATTTATAGAAGAATAAAATAGATTTCATTTAATTGACTTATTGATATCATTTAGATGAATTTTTATTTATGTCATTCCAAGCTTTTTAGAAATTAAGTTGATTAAGGCACACAGGATAATCATTAGGATAGTTATTAGGATTCTGAGTAGCCTTCCGTGGCTGCACATCGGGCACACAGTTAGAATTCTGAGTAGCCATCTTCAGGGTTGCGGTCACTTGCTCGTGAATGGTTCCTGAAATGACCTCTTATTCTGCTGTTGAGGCTGGTGTCGAGGCTCCCGATAAGACTTCTTGCCATGTATGTCGTTTTCAATGTCCCTCTGATTCTGCACCGCCACAAATTACCTAGTCACAGCAGCTGAGAAAGTTGTAAGACCAACCACATGAACATCACGGCGCAAGATCGGCTGCAAACCATCAAGAAAATGCCTCGACTTCTTTCCTGGATTATTATCAATCATTGGCACAAAGTGACATCCATGCTCAAATTTCCTGACAAACTCCGACACAGAGCGATTTCTCTCTCTCAGCATCATAAACTCCCTAGTCAATCAGGAGCGAACATCATCCGTCAAGAACTTCGAGTAGAATACCTCTTTGAATCCCTCCCATGTAAGAGTCTCAAGGTTCACCGTCACCGACACTCCTTCTCACAACAGTCTATCATTAAATTGATTGGAAAAAATTGGAAATATAGAATTGCATGTTTAAATTTTTAGAAAGAATCGATGAAATGTGAGAAGAAGATCGATGTTTATAATGAATTGGCATCAAAATTTCATTTAGTCAATCCGAGAATCACGAAAGCAGAAAATCACGAAAATTACTGTCATAAGCAGCGTGGCACCCGAACTTTGCTGGTGGAGTTTTGCATACACATTAATTTTGAATTTTTTTTAAAATAATTAATTATAAAAAATACCTTTAATTGTGTTAGATCTTTGACACTAATTTTTTGTAAATCAATAAATTTTCTCATAAAGGAAGAAAGCAATCCATCGATATATTCTCACTCTTACCCAACTATAGTGTGTGGATTGTGTTTATTTCCATGGATTTTCTATTTTTTTCCCGAAAAATTGGTTATCAAACCTAAGTATATTATATATATTTTTTATGTAAATAAATAAATTCGTATCATTAATTATTTGGTAACAACGTTTATCATGCATCTTTCAGATCATACAAAAACGGCATTTAATTATATTGTCGGGAAAGGGACAGTTTATTCCCTCGGCTATTCGAATTGTACAAATATTATAATATAATAATTTTTGACATATATTCGTTTCATTGTCTAATAGTAAATAATTTGTGGTGGGATTCAATATTCAACGAAGACCAGCTTGCATTCACTGGGTCTGAAAACATAATTAATCTAAAGTCATTAATTTTCCACTCTTATTTGTTCCCATTTAACACTATATATTTATTAAAAATAATTTTTTTAGAAAAATCAAAAGAAAATATTTTTAATTTTTTAGATTTATTTTTGTACTTGTATTTTGCCATGAATCGATGCATTAATGCTTGATAAATTAATCTATATATAGATTTTTTTTTATTATACATAGTTTAGGTCGGTTAGGCTTCTTAACTATTGAAGAAATTCTTAAATATTTGTTTTAAAAAACTTATTCTTAATAATATATAAATGTCATTTTATTTTAAACAATATTTTTTATGACAAGAAAACTGACAGTTATTATCTTTTATGCGCACTAGTAAACCAATAAATTGTATAAGAAATGGTAAATCACAATAAAGTGAGAAAGTAGTTTTTTTTTAATTGGATCTACGTGCCTCGAGACCTTGTTGATAATTCATGAAATGTCCCTCGTTTTTAACTTTAAAATTCTACTACATTTTTTATTATAAACATAAGGTCGACAAACATCATTTAAACTAATTTAACGTTTTCATAAATCAAAATAACTTTACATTTTAATTCTCAAGTACATAAAATCTCTAAATCATCAATTAATAAAATTCAACTTCTACCGTTAACCTAGACATAATAAACTTCAAAATAAAGCATAAAATCTCTAATAAAATCCTTACCGAAAATATTTGAATTTTTTAACTATCAAGCTAGTGCGGAAGTAACTGTCCCTTGAGAGTGTATTGCTCAACTCGATCCACTCAAGTGTCAGCACCTCCAACAACACAATAATCACGTGAAGCATTCAAACCTAATGAGTCTAATGACTCAGCAGGTTTTAAACACGAATAACAAGTAATACATATACAGACACATGCATTAAAATCATATTTTTATATAAAATAAATTTTGAACATTATTAAACCATTTAAAATAAATTTCAGCATAAATAAAGCATATATTGTAAAATCGTAAAATCGTAAAGCTTTCATCCTTTATCATTTTGGGTGAAATTTGATCCTTGAAAGTGACTAGCCTTTTATCATTTGGTCGACTGCAGTATTAGCTCCACATACACATGGGGACGGGCACTAGGAACAACCATGGAAGTACGATCGTCGGGCTCTCTCTGAGACATTGTCCCGTATATGAGCCCCCTTTGGGGCCTTTTCCCTCACGACATCCCCAAAAATAAAATTGTAAGTTCATCGTTCTTTCTTAAAACGGATCCTCCAACATTGTAAGTTCACCGTTCTTTTTTACAACGAAGCCCACATATCCTCTTTGTCACAGTCAATCACATCCCTCAAAATATTTTTCTTTTTCCTTTTTTAAAACATAAAATATCATTTTCTTTCCACATTTTAAAAATAGCATATTTAATATTAAAAATTGTACCATATCATAACTTTTCAAAAATATCATTTTGCAGTAAAAATGGCACAACTTTACCATAAATCATAAAATATCATATTTTCATTTTAAACATCATAAAATATCATTTAACATGCGTTATGATCCTTAGGGACGCTGCCAACAATTTTTGTACTACGCAGATGTAAAATGATCGTTTTGCCCTTGGATTCTAAAATTCTCGATATTGACTTTTTCTAAATTTTATTGACTCTAAACCATCCAAAATTATTATTTAAGCCTAAATTATTATATTTTTATTTCGTTTAAATTCGAGGCTTTCGATTTAATTCTTTAATTATTTGTTTGTTAAGCGTTTTAATCCCGATTAAATTCAAACTTGAATATTTTGATCCTAAATTTTAGACATAAACTTTTTATTACATAACTACCCTTTCAAATCATGAGCCGCCCCCGTGGACCCATGTTTCGAACCTTCCCCCTTAATTTTCGAAATATGACCCTTATTTGAAAACACCAAGTGATCTCATAATTTACTCGAGCCATGTCCAAGCCACCTCGAGCCAAACCGCCACCACCTAGGAACCCCACTTACCAAATCCTAGCCCATGCAACCAGCGTTGGCCCAATCGAAAAGCCTCGTTCCCTAAGCCTGATTGGTGCACAAGTTTCATAGGTTCACTAGGACTCCTAGTTAGCTTAGGACTCAACCAACCCCTTAACCCTCGACCATCACCTGCCCCTCACTGACCTTGGACCATGCTCAGACCTAGCCTGGACCAACACCGAGCCCCTACCCCACGCAGCAAGCCATGCAAACAGCCCCATCACACAAGCTACGACCTACGCGCAAGCCCGCTCTTCAACAGTCGCGGCCGGCTTCCTCACGAGCCACCGCTGCACCAGCCTAAGATCCATCCCCCTAGCCACCTTCCTCGGACCCTATTGAACCAGCCTTATCCGCCCAAGCCAGCCACGAACCCCCTTGGCTGCAGCCTCCTTGCTCGAGCATGGAGAGGAGTCCCTCTTCACGTGGACTCTTCCCCAGCCCAAGACTCGATCCCTATGCCTCCTAGGACTCTTCCCCACCCTTGATCACGACCAGCCCAGCCACCTAGCCAAGCCCTGCCCAACCATGCAAGCTAGTCGTCCCTTACAAGCCATGGTTCCATGCAAAAACCCTAAGTTCCTCTTACCTTGATTATGCGTGATTCCAACAAGTGTTTTGTTAGATTTAACTTTATTGTGGTGATAAGTATTAAAACAAGTAGGAATAATATCAACCAGAAGATTATTCAAAATAGTAGCTTTTGAGTTGTTCTATCAGAAGCAGTATTTTATTTAATACTCAACGGCTTAGCAGAACTTAGTTCTACTGGATCAGCACTTAACGGATTTCTACTCGATTGTTTCAATCTTAATTGTTACTGTTATCTTATCCAGTACCAAGAATTTATTGCACCATTAAATGCTATACTAAGTCATTTAATACGCTTTACCGATTTTAGTATAAAACAGGACTGATTGTTCTGTAGCTCTTATGCAGGAACCTATTTCGGTAATAAAGCTGATTTTATCAGAGGACAGGAGACAATATCTGATTATAGACGTTGGACTCAAGTTACCTATTTATATGGATCAAAACCATTTAGGTAACAACGCTGATCATTCTTATCCATCCAACGATACATTGAGCAACCGCGAAATTTTCATTATCTTCAAAAGCTCACACTTGAAGAAAAGCAGTATACGCATCATATTATACATCTGATCTTTGGAGATCATTTTGTACTGCTGTTCTTCATCTCTTCAAGCCAAACTTTATAATATTGTGTAGAAGAATTTGTAAACTGGAAAGAGTCTTTTCCAGAACATTGCTATTTTTGAACTATTGTATTGAGTTACTAAGAGTTTCAGTAGGCAATAGATAAGCCCTGCTGAAGTGGGTTTGTACAAGTGTGTACTACAAAACCAAATTCTTTTAGTGATACTGTTGGAAACTGAATTCCGGCATTTGACAAAATATAAACCAACTGAAAATACGAACCAACTGATCGAGTAAACTGAACTCAGCAACTGAATTTATAAACTAATCTACGCAAATGAAACGCAATTCAGTTATTCTCCTCGTCAACTGACAGATAATACATTCAGCTGTATGCTTTTAAGCTAAGCATCTTTCAACTAAACATGTCTCGAGAAAGAACATTCAATCGACAAAGAGACATAGAAGAATGCAACTGAATGTGAAACGCCACATTTCAATCAATACAGCTTAGAACAATGCATTTCGGCTAAAGCAGTTAAGACGCCGCATTACAATAAATGAAGCAAACAATTACCAAGGAATGATGAAGTGGCAATCAACGGATACAAAGATTCAAATATATCTCAAGTTACCGTTGAAAGGAAAGCTTATAAATATGATAGAAGAACAACTGAATAAAAAGGAGATTACTCTATTCAAAGCTTGTTGTTACTCTGCTAAAATCTCAGCTCACTCTTACTTGATTTATAATTCGTAGCAGTTAAGGCTACAATTTGAGCTCACTAGCACTTAGAAATAATCGTTAAATTCGATAGTGCTAAGATCAGTTACGCACTGAGAACATTTTTGTAATACTAAGAGTTTCAGCTTTTGGCAGTGATAAGTCCAAACTGAAGTGGGTCAGTATAAATCTTGTATTCGATCAAAGTCTTTTAGTGGAAATCTTATCCTTGAGATAGAAGGGGTGACGTAGGAGTAATTGAAATCTCCGAACATCCAGAAACAATTCTTGTGTGTTTTCTTTCAGTTTCGTATTCTATCTTTCAGTCAGTTACTTTCCGCAACTACTTTAGTTTAACTGATTGTCATTCACCAATAAGATTCCGAGAATCAGTTTGTCACCAAACTGAACTCAAAATTCGAAAAGATCAGTTTTAAGTGTGAGTGTTTATTCAACCCCTTTTCTAAACACTCTTGATACGTTAATCGATCCTATCAAGTGGTATCAGAGCAGTTGAATCTTGTTCTTGAATTCTTTTGATTTATAAACTTGCTAGCATGACTTCATTCAACAAAATTCCTATGTTCTCCAGAGAAGAATTTGATGATTGGAAAATCAGAATGCAGGCTCATTTAACTGCACAAGATGATGACATATGGTATGTCATAACTGATGGACCCATGAAGATTCTAAAAACAAATACAGCAGTTGCCATAACAGAAGGGGCACCACAAAGAATAGAAAAGCCCAGAGATGAATGGACAACTGAAGATAAAAGAAAAGAAAATATTGATAATGTGGCTAAAGACATTCTGTACAAAACGCTGGACAAAGTAACCTTCAGCAAAATAAAGATGTGTAAGTCAGCCAAAGAAATTTGGGAAAAGCTGATTCAACTGTGTGAAGGAAATGATCAAACCAAAAAAAATAAACTCTCTGTTGCTGTTCAAAAGTTTGATAACATCAAAATAAAAGCAGGAGAATCAATGCACGAGTATGATGAAAGAGTAAGCAGTATCATCAATGAGTTAAATGCACTTGGAAAAGTGTATACCAACAAAGAGATCGCACTAAAGGTAATGAGAGGTCTTCCCAAAGAATGAGATGTCAAGACCATGGCAATGAGGGAGTCCAAAGATTTGAACCAGATTGAACTTCATGATTTGTTTGCTGATTTAAAGGCTTATGAACTTGAGCTGCAGACCACAGAAGGTGAAACATCTACCCCTGCTGCCACAACTGCTCTAGCTGCTGTCAGAATAGAACCAATCAGTTCAGTCGAGAAATCTGCTGATCAGTTGAGCAGTGATGCTATGTCATTGTTCATCAAAAAATTTGGAAGGTTCATGAGAAATAATCAAGGAAACATTCAGAAGCCATACCAAAGGAACAACTCTAAAGATGAATCAAATGCCTGCTACAACTGAGGCAAATCAGGTCACTTTATTGCTGATTGTCCTAAACCCAAGAAGGACAGTCAAGGCTCAACTGATAGAAGAAAGAAATCATATGAGCACAAAACAAGACCCAAGGAAGATAAGAAGTCCTTTAGAAAGAAACATGAGGTACTCTTAGCTGAAGAAAACAAATCTAAATGGGCAGAAACTGACAGTGAAGAGTCAGAACCAGAAAGCTCATGGAGCTCTAGTGATGATGAGGAAGTCAAGTGCTTGATGGCTAATAACGCAGGAGAAGAATTATCTAGCCAACAGGTATTTGATTTCAGCTCAACTGATTTCACACGAGAAGAACTCATTCTAACACTACATGACATGGTAAATGAGTATCAAAAGCTTGCATCATCATTTGAAAAAATCAAAGTAAAGCAAACTGATCCCACAGACAATAAAACCAAAACTGATGAATAATTTGATGGGTTGAGTCTAAAAAGGGAAATTGCTGAGCTAAAAGCAGAGAGAGACAAAAATCAATCATTAATCCAGAAGTTGACTCTTGAAAACTCAAAACAGACTGAGCTCATTCAGTCTTGGAAGAAGTCATCTACTGCACTGAATGAGATGCAGAATTCACAAAAATCAGTTTCTGATAAAACTGGTTTTGGGTTCAACACTCAAGAAGAAATGTATCCAAATGATACTCAACCAAAGATAAAAATAGACAAAAGGAAATACATTCACTTTGTCACAGCAACAGTAGTACAAGAACAAATTGAGCCCAGAAAACTGATTGAGCAACCTACTAAGAACATGAGCAAGGCTAGAAGATATGAGATTTATTGGTTATAGTAAAAAATTCTCAATTGATTCACAAATTCAGTCATCAAAGAGATTTCACAAGATTTATTCGAATAGCTTTTTCAATTACTATAACTGCAAGCCAGTTCAGAAGAGATATAGACTGAACAATCAGTTGAATAAAGCTAAAACACATAATGTATCATCTGTACACTACACACCAAGCACACAAAAGCCGAGAAAATCCATTTGGAATACAGCTACTGGTAAGTCTGATAGACTAATCCAAGTGTGGGTTCCTAATGGACTAATCAGCTCAGGACCCAAATAGATATGGGTACCAAGTTATATTGTGTGTGTGATTGCAGGTAACAGGTACAAACAAGAACTCAATATGGTATTTGGGCAGTGGAAGTTCGCGACATATGACAAGAGATGCAAGTGTGTTATCTCAACTGATCAAATACAGTGGTCCAAACATCAGTTTTGGGGACAATTTCAAAGGTAGAACTGTGGGTAAGGGTAAGCTTATCCATGGTAACTTTACTTTTAAAGATGTTCTATTAGTAGAAAACCTGAAGTATAACTTGATTAACATCAGTCAGTTATGCGACAGTGGATTCTTAGTACAATTTGACAAAAACTCATGTTCAGTCAAAACTTCAACTGATGAAATCATACTAAATGGCAAACGTTGTGGAAACACATATAAAGTCAGTTGGAATGATCAAACTTATGCACTAGTTTGTTTTATTGCTTCCAAATCATCTAAAAACTGGTTGTGACATAAGAGACTAAATCATTTAAACTTAAAATCCATTGCCTATCTGAGTAAACATGAACTTGTAACTGGTTTGCCCAAAATAGACTTTTCAAAAGGAAAACTTTGCTCAGCATGTCAGTATGGTAAACAAATACGATCCTCGTTTAAAAACAAGGGCTGTAAATCTTCATCCCGATGCTTAGAACTGTTGCACATGGATCTCTTTGGTCCTATATCAGTCATGAGCTTAGGGGGAATGAAATACATCTTGGTAGTCGTAGATGATTTTTCAAAATTTACTTGGGTTATTTTTCTCAAATCTAAAGACCATACTGCTTCGCAACTAATAAAGCTCTTCAAAAGACTTTTAAATGAAAAATCAGTTGGAATTGATCGAATATGATCTGATCGAGGAACTGAATTCATCAATCAAACTCTTTCAAATTTCCTAGAAAATGCTGGAATTAAGCATGAGCTCTCAGCAGGAAGAACTCCTCAGCAAAATGGTGTAGCTGAGAGAAGAAATCAGACTCTTAAAGAAGCTGCTAGAACAATGCTTGCTGATTCTGGTATTTCTCAAAGATTTTGGGCAGAGGCAGTAAACACTGCGTGTTACACTCAGAACAGATCAATGATTAATAAGAATCATATGAAAACACCATATGAGATCTAGCATGGAAGAAAAAGTATAATTACTTATTTAAAAATATTCAGCTGCAGATGTTTTACTCTTGATAATGGTAAAAATTATTTAAAAGCGTTTGATGCTAAATCTGCAGAAGGAATATTTCTTGGATACTCATCAGTTAGTATAGCTTATAGAGTCTTCAACAAGAAAACCCTAAATGTTGAAGAGTCTGCTCATGTTGATTTCGATGAAACTGAACTAACTGATAATCCAACTGATCAAGTTGAGATAGTTGATCTATTTACAGATATCAGTTTGGAAGATGATGGCAAAAATGAAAGTCATGGCAATCAAAAAATACTTCAAACACCTGAACCAGAAGTACTGGACCAATCAGATGTACAGGAAGTCGTTGCTGAAGATCAGTTGATAGAGCATAATGATAACATTTAAATACCAGTTGACGAAGCACCAACTGAGGCTGAAAACTGTGTTCAGTTACCAACTGAAGAAATTGTTGATACAACAAATACTGAGTACAGATGGAGAAAATCACATCCACCTGAACCGGTAATAGGAAATCCATCTGATCCAGTAAGAACTCGCAATCAAATGCTAAATTTATTTATCTATTCAGCATTTGTTACACAACTATAACCGAAGAAAACTGATGAAGCTCTTGCTGATCCTAACTGGGTAAATGCAATGCAAGAAGAGCTAAATCAGTTTACTTATAACAATTTCTGGAACTTAGTTCCAAGACCAATTTCAAAACTATTATAGGTACAAAATGGGTATACAAAAATAAACTGAACGAAGATGGTTCACTTGGATGCAACAAAGCAAGATTAGTGGCAAAAAGATATAGGCAAGAAGAAAGAATTGACTATGATGAGACGTATGCTCCAGTTGCAAGACTGGAAGCAATCAGAATTTTTCTTGCTTATGCATCACGCAAGAACTTCAAGGTCTATCGATGGATGTCAAGAGTACATTTCTGAACGGTCAACTACAAGAGGAAGTATTTGTTGAACAACCCCCAGGTTTTGTAAATCACAACTTTCCTGATCATGTATATCATTTGAACAAAGCCTTATATGGTCTTAAACAAGCTCCCAGAGCTTGGTACGAAACTCTTTCAAAATTTCTAACTGATCATGATTTTTTTGTTGGATCAGTTGATAAGACCTTGTTCAAATTTTCTAATAATGATCACATTTTATTAGTACAAATTTATGTTGATGATATCATATTTGGGTCAACTAACCCCAAATTATGCAAAGAATTTGCTAAACTAATGCAGGATAAGTTTGAAATGAGCATGATGGGTGAACTGAAATTCTTTCTTGGACTGTAAGTGAAGCAACTGGAGACTGGTATATTCATCAGTCAAACTAAATATACAAAGGAGCTGATGAAGAAATTTGGCATGGAATCATGTTCAGCTGCAAATACTCCCATGAGCTCATCAGTAAAATTGGACATTGATCAAGGGGGAATATCAGTTGAGGCGACATTATATCGAGGTTTAATAGGTTCATTGTTGTACTTAACTGCCAGTCGTCCTGATATTATATTTGCTGTCTGTATGTGTGCTAGATTTCAAGCAAATCTAAGCAATCACATTTCTCAGCTGCTAAAAGAATTTTGAGATATCGTAAGGGTACACAAAATGTTGGGTTATGGTATTCTAAATACTCTACTTTCAATTTAGTTGGATATTCAGATGCAGATTATGCAGGATGTAAGCTTGATCGTAAAAGTACAAGTGGATCTTGTCAGTTTCTAGGAGACAGACCTGATCTCTTGGTTCAGCAAAAAGCAGACATCCATAGCTACCTCAACAACTGAAGCAGAATACCTTGCTGCTGATAGTTGTTGTGCACAACTGATCTGGATCTAGCAACAACTGAGAGATTATGGAGTAATTACAAATGAATCGCCCATATTTTGTGACAATACGAGCAAAATTGCCATCACCTATAATCCAGTTCTTCAATCAAGGACCAAGCATATAGATGTCAGGCACCACTTCATTAGAGATCATGCTTTGAAGAAGGACATTAGACTGGAGTATATTTCAATTGAGCAACAAGCAGCTGACATCTTCACCAAACCATTACCCGAGACTAAGTTTTCTTACTTTCACAATATTCTTGGTTTAATTGACTTGTCTTAAAATTATTATTGATGCTAGTTTTACTTAATAAATTTATTTGCAGAAAATAAGAACACAACAACAAATTGAAAATGATACTTTATTAAGAATAAAATCGATTCCATCTTACAGAAGATATCTTAGAACCAACTGAATCTTGCCAGTCTGTAATCCAATTATTCAACTCATAAATTCGGATTCTAGAAAATGATTCAGTTGTAGAAATCTTCTCAATTACATGCCATTCCTTCCATAGCATTGCATGTAACAGAACATTGTCATCAACCAGGTCTGTAACATGCCTGACTTCAAAACGATTAATCTATTTTCTTGTTGCTGCTGCTTGAGCACAAGAAGGAGTAGCACCATTACTACTTATCCTCTGCAAATCATGAATTTTGAACCATGTTGACATCACCTTCGTCAAGACATATTCCTCCATAGTCTTCTTCAACTCTTCTAAATAAGGACTTAATTGTTCAGTAATTTGAACATGCGTACTGTTGCATGCATCAGAATTATTTGAATCCGACATATTGAACTGTTATTGTTTCACATTTTATCTCTCTCATCTTATTTATAGACAGGTGACATTAAATGTTGATGAAACCAAAGAGTCTCAAGTCAACCGAAGCGTTTTTCCTTACCCAGGCTTTTTATTTATCAGTTGTTAATTATCAACTGATATCAGTTTGTCATCTATTACTTAATTCTTAACTGACTTAAGTTTATAGTCATCTTATATCAGTTAGTCTTCATCAGTTCATCTGTTTAAATTCGCAATTCATAAATAACAACTGATGAAATTTATCATTTGCAGAAAGAGAAAGAACAAAGTTAAGCATATATAAATACTTCATTCAACCATAAACGTTTGCACGAATTACATCATCATATTTTTCCTCTACAACAATTATCCACATTTTCAACCAAGAGGATAAAGGCGCGGTAGATGTCTTGACAAAGCTATGATAAACAGCTATGCGCTTAAGGATTTTCAGTTCCTTTCGAAGCATTAGCTGATATATTTGACCATCCTTAAAGATGTCCACCCACACAGCTTTGTTCAAGTGCTCCCGCACTTTTTTCAACTCTGCCACCACTTCGGGAGTGGTAGCCTCTCCAGTATTATACATGAACTCAAGCCTCTGTAACTTTTCCAGTAGTGAAGACTCTTATAGAAGACTTCATCTTCTATAACAGCCTTCCTGGTCTCCAGAGCAAACGGCGAAGCACTCGAGCTACTCGAATCTGCCATTCTTTTTGTCTTGAATATTTTCGCTAATATGACTGAAACTAACCGTGTTACTTCTATTTATAGTTAAAAATCATGGAAGCTGAATGGCCATCAATGTTTCAGCAAACGACAATATTTCTGATCTTTAATTTTACTTTATACCGTCACTTTCATTATCATATGCATATATTAAGGGGGAATAATGGTTTTAAGAGGTTAACTGAGAAGACAAATGTTAGTCAACTCTCAACTGAAAGGACACAGTCTTACAACTGATCGTTCAGTTGGGTATTTCACTAATATTCTCATATAAGTTAACTAATTAACCATATTATATTCCAAATCAAGTGACGTGACTGTCTGCTATCTAATGATATATCTTATTTTAAAAACGTGGAAGCATTTGAACCGTTTAAATTGTACATGCGCTTACAACACACGTACACACGTTTTTATTTAAAATTTTTGATGGACTGACATGTGTCCAGAATTTAAACAGTCACATACATATAAATGATTCCCCGCTTCGATTCAGTTTTCTTTCTTACACGTACATCATTTCTCAGAGCAAAATCATACACTCAGAGCTTATATTTCGCAAAATTTCAGGTTTCCTTACTCTCATCAATGGCAAATCAGATCCCTGCTCATCTATTGAATGCTATGGCTATCAACTTTGAATCAGCTTTATCAGTCGAAGAATTCGATGAGAAAAATGTATTTCTGAAGCTTGAATCAGCTGGGCTGAGGATATTCTTAGGGCAATACTCGCGGGAGATTTACCCAAAAGAACTCCAGGACCTCTACTCAAATGGATATATCGACTCTGATGGAAACATCATTTCCACTATTAATGGTCAGTTGGTGACCATTTTGAAGATTCTCTCGGAGAAATCTTTTCATTACCTTCTGATGGACTAGTACGCCTTGCTGATGTTAAAGCATCAGATATTGAAGAAATGCAAACTGAACTCTCTGCTGATGGACGGAAAATCAAAGTTTCCGATCCTAAGAAGGAATTGAAGCATGAGGTTCAGTTGCTGGCTGATATCGTAGCCAAAGGGCTACTTGGCTAAGGCAGGATCGTTTGCTGCCCTGACTTTGGAAAAATTTCAAGCTATTACAGTTATTATGACTGGAAGAAAATTCAACTGGAAGCAACTTATTTTCAGTATCTTGAAGAATATGTTTTCCTCCACCAAGCAATCCGAAGGATTTGCAGTGCAGCTGAGCTATTTGATGAAAGTCAAAGGGTTGGTGGCTGATGATTCTGAGCGATTATTTAAATTCAAAATCTTCAATGGGAAGAATGTTCTGCCACCCAAGACTAAATTAGTTATTTCTCCTGATCAGTTCGTGAAGATCAAGAAGGAGATTGGGATGCAACAGGGTGCTCCCAAATCAGTTAAACAAGCCAAGACATTGGCTCAACTGTAGACAGTTAAAAGAAAACTGATTATCAGTGAATCCAATTCCGAGAAGACGCCCTCTCCAAAAGTTGCCAAGAACCATGAACACAAAGGACAAAATTACCAACCACAGTAGAATCTATTCCTACTGAAAGGCTGAAATCTTCAAATTCCCAACAGTCTATCAAAGCAGTTCCTCTGAAGATCATCCCACCAGAAATCTCAACTGATGCAACAAAGGAAACAGTTAGGATCAAAGCTCCTCTAATCCATATCAATCGTCCTGCTGTTCTAGCACCTGCCAGACCCAAAGGTATAAAGATTACAGAACTAGTGGATACTACTCGTACTGGATTCGAAATTCCACACATCCTCAGTACTGAAAAAAGCAAGGGCAAATTGATTGAAGAGCCCAGGCCATCCAATTCCATTCAAACTCATATTGACCTTGTTTGAGAACAGGTTAATAATTTTGCAGCATCAAAACTTCAATCGTATGATGCCTGGACCGCTTACAAAACTCAGATTTTTGCTAAGCAGCTGAAAAATAAATCCCAGCTGAACATGTTTATCAAAATGGAAGCAATTGTCCTCAAGGTGGTCAAAGCTGCCACAATTAGTTCAGGCTTTGGAGAGGAAAACCTATATTTTTGACCAAATTCGAGCTAAGAATCTATCTCAACTGCTTGAGAAATTGAAGGCAAACTACATTTCATCCAATCCAACTGCTTATAATGATCGAGCTGTGATCACTCTGCTAGATACAGATATTACTAGCTTGCAAGCTCAGATAAAAGTGTGGGAAATGGATCAGGAGTTAGTTCTTCCTGAGGAAGCCTCTGAAGAAGAAGAAGAAGAAGAAGAAGAAGAAGAACCCTCTTCTCAGCAGAAAGAGCCACCCTCAGAACAAACTATTGTTACAACTGAAGAAACAGTTCAGGATATGCCACAATCATCTGCTGTGGAACATCAGCTGTATTCTGAAGCCGAGTTGAATTTTTCCAACATTGATGAAATTATTCAAGCAGTGGTGACAGAATCTATTTCTGAAGAAGTTGATCACTCAACTGATCTAATCACTCAAGAGGTTCCTATCTCAACAGAAGCACCAGTTCAACCTGCTGTTTCTGAACTAAAAGAGCAAACAGTGGTGCCTACACAATCACCAAATCAACAGAGTGCTGAGAATATGGAGGCATTGGTATCTTTTGAAAAACTTCCAACTGATGAACCAGCACGAACATCACAGGGCTATCAAATTGATGTATCAGTTCATGACCCTCTCACTAAAGATCTTATTCAGCAGGAAAGACCAATTACTGATCAACATCAATCTTCATCTCCTCTAGTCCAAGTAGCAGTCACTGAAACAGATGTTCTAGCACAGACTGTTTCTGAAACGATACTATCTGATAGGACCATGGTGGTCTTTCATCAAGTCTCACATGAACGAAGAACATCTGATCAGTCACCTCCCCTACAATCCACAGAAATGGATCTTGTTCTTGATGAAATCCAGAATATGCAGCACAATATGCAGCAGATGATTACTGAAATCAAGAAAATTCAATCCACACAATTTTCTCATACTGTCAAATTGGATTCTTCAATTGAATTTCATTCAGCAAAACCGAAAGCCATTCAAGCAAACATGGAGTCTCTTACCCAAACTGTGGATGAGATGAAGAATAACAAAGGTCTAGCTCAGAGTCTCTTTACAACTGAGGATATAATCAGTAAACGAGTTGAGCGATTGGAAACTTTTGTTTCTAATAAAATGGAATTGCTTGCAGACGTTTTTACAATATGCTGTCTCCAGTATCTCCTCAGATGTCAAACTTCTTTCCACTGACGTTCGAAAATTATCTATGAAAATGGAGTTGTTTGACAAAAAGGGGGAAGAGATCAAAGAGATTTTAGAACAACAAAAGAAATCTTCTCGTTGAAGAAAAATCTCTACAAATTCGTGTAGTCCATTATTCAGTTGATCAATCTCTTATTTTATCTACAATGAGTTCAGACGTTTATTTATTATTTACTTAGTTTTGTCAAACACCATAAAGGGGGAAATTGTTGGAAACTAAATTCCGGCGTTTGACAAAATATGAACCAACTGAAAATACGAACCGACTGATCGAGTAAACTGAACTCAGCAACTGATCGAGTAAACTGAACTCAGAAACTGAATCTAGTAAACTAATCTACGCAACTGAAACGCAATTAAGTTATTCTCCTCGTCAACTGACAGATAATACATTCAGTCGTATGCTTTTAAGATAAGCATCCTTCAACTAAACATGTCTCGGGAAAGAACATTCAACCGACAAAGAGACATAGAAGACTGCAAGTGATTGTGAAACACCACACTTCAATCAATACAGCTTAGAACATTGCATTTCGGCTAAAGCAGTTAAGACGCCGCATTACAATAAATGAAGCAAACAATTACCAAGGAATGATGAAGTGGCAATCAACAGATATAAAGATTCAAATATATCTCAAGTTACCGTTGGAAGGGAAGCTTATAAATATGACAGAAGAACAGCTGAATAAAAAGGAGATTACTCTATTCAAAGCTTGCTGTTACTCTGCTAGAATCTCAGCTCACTCTTACTTGATTTATAATTCGTAGCAATTAAGGCTACAATTTGAGCTCACTAGCACTTAGAAATAATCGTTAAATTCGATAGTGCTAAGATCAGTTACGCACTGAGAACATTTTTGTAATACTAAGAGTTTCAGCTTTTAGCAGTGATAAGTCCAAACTGAAGTGGGTCAGTACAAATCTTGTATTCGATCAAAGTCTTTTAGTGGAAATCCTATCCTTGAGATAGAAGGGGTGACGTAGGAGTAATTGAAATCTCCAAACATCCAGAAACAATTCTTGTGTGTTTTCTTTCAGTTTCGTATTCTATCTTTCAGTCAGTTACTTTCCGCAACTACTTTAGTTTAACTGATTGTCATTGACCAACAAGATTCCGAGAATCAGTTTGTCACCAAACTGAACTCAAAATTCGAAAAGATAAGTTTTAAGTGTGAGTGTTTATTCAACCCCCCATTTCTAAACACTCTTGATACGTTAATCGATCCTATCAGATACCTTCTAGAAACAGAAGAAGGGGAGACGTAGAAGATTTTATCTTCGAACTTCTAGAAACAAATACTGTGTCACTACCTACTGCTATTACTGTCTTTCACCTTACTCCATCAGATTGTTTCCGCACTTTCAATTGTGATCTGCTGGATGTACTATTGAACAAGAACAGCTACAATCTCTAACAGGATTTTAGCACCCTTTGCATAATTATCATCAAAGGAGAAGAGTTTATTCACCCCCCCTCTAAACTCTACATCGATCCCTAACAAGTGGTATCAGAGAAGATTTCAAAGAAGATTTTGATGATGATTCGTATGAAGCACTGCAGCGCAGGATGATGACATGTGGTATGTCATCACAGATGGTCCATTAAAGATATTAAAGCCTAATACAGCTGTTGCTGTTACTGATGGCATAAATCATTTAAAATATCCAATTCTTGACTTGAAATAAAATACCACATTGCATAAATTGTCTAAATCGTCACCGGTCTCTTTTCCCGATCATGCATCGAATATTCGCCTGAAACACAAAACTCAAGAAGACATTTTAACGTGCATCAAATAAACAAGTAATAATTTAAAATCAAGTTAAATAATCAATAATGCCTCGCTAAAATATTTTTAAAATTAAATAAATAATTTTAGCCATTTTATAAATGCAAGGGTTTACCATTGTAGCAGTTGTCGTAGAATCACCATAACTTCTCCGTCCGATGTCGAAACTAAAAATTCTTGAATGGTTTTGTTGCTAACATCCTAAGATTCAATTTAAGTCATAAATTGTACTTTTTGAACAAGGATTCAGCTGGATTGAAGCTATTGTTTTTCAGCTTGTTTCTGCGCAGCTTCTTGTTCGATTCGGTGAGCTTTTGGCTTCAATTTCTTTGTTGAATAATGGTATATAATGAGAATTTTTAGACATAAATAGAACTTGTAGTGCTTTATTGTTCCAGCTAGTTATGACTTAAATAGAACTTGTAGTGCTTTGTGTTATTGTTCCTGGCCGTTGGAATAATCGAATTCCAATTGGTAATGGATTTGATATGAATTTTATACCAAAATGTGTCAAAACCATATGTTATGTTTGAGGTGTGTAGCAAAGCTACTGTATTTTGAGCATGTGACATTTTTACATTCGGATTCTGGATTTTATGTTCAAATAAAAGTTATAGAACATTGTCTTGTCTTTGAAATGGTAACAGATTGGATTGATTCCATTGGGATTGAGGAATTTATGCTCAAAATACTAAATGTGCCAGATATGTGCTGATACAGAATTCGCGAGAATTATGTTGTATGTTTCAAGTGATTAACATTAGGGCAAATTACTTTATTTGACAAAACTTTGTGAAAAATAATTGTTTGACTATGAGTTTTCTTGCATATCCAATTTGCGGATATTTATTCGAAGCAGTATTGAATTCATTATGAATTTTGGACTAAAACTTCTCTGTTTGGATAAATGATTCGAGTACTTGACTTTGTATTTTCAGATTCGGCTGAAGTATTGACTTGGGTTGGCTCAAGATTATTTACTTTAAGTTGGTTAGTAGCGAATCGATTTTTTTATCGTCATATCATATTTTAATTTGGTTTTGTGTCGAAACCTTGGATGAATAAGAATTTAGTTGATATGGTATTTTTGTTGATATTAAAGTAGGCTTCTAGGGTTCAAGGACTTCTCAACCACACCTTTCGATCTCTTTTTGATAATATTTGAAAGGTATGTTATGGTCGGTAACATACGAGGTAAAAGTATCAATTTTTATTTTAAATTGTAAAGTCTACAGCTCGATGAATTATTTGTGATTTGTTGATGATTGTTGTCTTGAGATGAGCTTATTATGATATCGATTTGCATCATTGGATTGTATCTTGAGCTACTTTTTGATTTATATTTGATATTTCCGAGGACGTCTTGATTTGTTGGACGTATGGGGCTATAGTTAAGTTGGCACAGTGTATGTGAAGGTCGCTGCTATGGCCTGAACACTCTCTATAAGCGCACCATAATCATGGGATTGTATAACATAACACTCACCATGAGCAGATGAGTCGGTGGATGTTGTTGGGGGATTATCTTTCCTTGGGTACCCTATGACTAGATGATTCACTTGATCGTGAGATTTATTTATAGCCCAAAGCTTCTGATCATGCATTGCATTATATTGCATCTTTATGGATTTCATATAAACTAATTGTCATTTTAATTTTCATTATTTTATCATACTAGGGTTATACTCACTGGCATGTCGGCTACCTCTCATTTTCATGTGCTTAATGGTAGATGAGGCGAGGCCTAGGATGCCAGAGTCCATCTTCAAGTAAGGAGATACGATTTAGAGTGTGATTCTCAGGTCTTAGGAGCTATTTGATGATACTTGGATTATTTTGACTCACTAGTTTATTTTGGCATGTTAAAACTTATATTTCAACATTTGGGACTTGTAAATTATTTTGTCGACGTTTATATCGGTCAGTGACCCTCAAGTTATGCGTTTACACAATCATTTTTTTTGTTAGAACTATCTTTATTTCTTTGGCTTTTGCTTGGGATATGTTTTTATATTTTTGGATGCTCTCATTTTAATAGAGATATTTCACGTTTTATTTTAGAAAAGTTAAAAAAAACTTCCTCGTTATAATTATTAGAAATAGATGTTGGATCCGGGGCCCTCCATGTAACGTCCCGAAAATTTGAAGGTCCATGTGAACCACATGCATGCAAGATTATCAAATTTCTTATGTATTTTAAATAAATTGTATTAATTGCATTTATTAAATGTGGTAGGCATGTTTACATATTTAAAATATGGTTTTTAACTTGAATTCATAAAACCGTGTTTTAAAGGTTATTCGAGATGCGATCGAGGAACAGAGATCGGGTACCAACGTTCCTCGCATCTCCAAGTCGTTTTTCGTGCGTAATAAATGCAAAGGCACACCTTAGATTTTTTTCAAACATCTTTCACACCATATTATGTTTGTTTGATTAAAATTTGCATGAAAAATATGTGGCACAAGTTTTATTTTTGTTTTTATGTGCATGCATGCATATAACTCATTTTTATGATTCAAAAAGTCATGTTAAGAATACCTAAAGGGTCTGCCACGGTGGGGACACCAAAAGTGATGAATTTCAGAGGGTTTAGGAGCCACTTAAGAGTTGGCACAAGGGCTGGACGTGAGGGCTTCATGGATGAATGAAAATAGACTCCTTGGGGGCTTGGACTCTTATGCTAGGGTTTCCTAGGGCATGCAGCTGCTAGCTGCTGATAAGGGCACATCCAGGGGTCTTAGAAGGGTCGAGCCAGGGTCTTAGACAGGTTGCATGATTGGAGAGTCAAGGGCAAGGGTGATCACGCACCTATAGGGTCGCGCATGCAAGGGAGGGTGCGGTTGTTGGGGGGCTGCGATGTCTAGACGGGTTAGCGTCTGTCCAAAAGCTTACCTAGGGTTCGGTTAGGGTCCTAAGAGGGTGGCCAAGGGTCTGGTTGTGTGGCTAAGGGGCTGGGGGCGAAGCTAGCCTAGGTTCGAATCACACTAGAACTAGGACTCTTGTGCAGGAAAAATACAGCAGCTTCCTAGGCAAGATCAAAGGTCTTGTTGGGCTTGAATTGGGTTGAAAATGGTTTATTTAGGTGATATTAAGCCTTTTTCCAAGTTTGGTAAATTTTAATTAAGTTTCGAGTCAATACGAGTCAAAACCGGGATGTACGTCTAAGTTTTAAAACAAACCAAGTAAATTCTCGAAAACCTAAATTTTAAGCCTAAGGAATAATTAAGGGAGTGTTTTAAGGTAATAGGTTAAGTTTGGAATGATATGGGACGTCGTTTCGAGGTTTAGGGTTAAATATGGAAAGTTATGCTTCTAGGGGTAAAACTGTCGTTTTACATCTAAAATTGTTAGACGTCCTGGCAGTGCCATGAATTATGTAAATAATGTTAATATGTTTATTTTAAAATGTTTGTGAAATTTTATGATTAAACGTTAACGTTAAAATACATGTTGCATGTTTGGTTTAAAAGAAAAATGATTTATACATATGCATGAATTTTTATAAGTGAGGAAAATATAAAAAGTTGGAGGAGGTGAAATGATTGTGACTAATATGATGATACAATGATATGATTGGAGATATCGTGAGAGAAAAGGCCCTAGAGGGAGCCTGTTTATGGGAGAAGGCCCCCAGAGGGAGCCCGATGATTGTATTTCCATTGACACGATATGATGATACGATAGGCCAGTGCTCAGTTGACGGGTGAAAGTGTCGTTGATGTTCCCGTCGCCCAGTACTGTAGTTACACGTAGATGGATTCATCGACTTTCAGCTGATACGAAAGTCACAATTAACGGTCTGAATTCAACGAAAAGGAAAATGTATATGTAAAAGTCTATGATGAAAAATGAAATGTATATGATGAAACGAAAAATGTTTATGTTATTATGGTTATGGTTTGCTGAGTCAATAGACTCACTAGGTGTGATTGATGCAGGCGAGCATGATATTTAAGTTCAGGGACTTGATGGTTGATCTTACGGGATTGAAGGTGCACATAAATAGAGAACCAGTGCTAGCTTTCCGCAATTACGTCTAAAGTTTACGTAAAAGATATTTACGACTTTTATGATGCTTTATGAGGCATTTTAAGAGGTTGTTAGAGTTATTTTATATTTTGAAATATTCCTAAGTTTAGATTTGGTAAACGTTTGATGATTTTACGTTTCGAATTCTTTCTTTGAATTTTCAAATACAGTTGTTATGTTTTATTTTAAAATGGTGTCAAAACATGTTATATGTATATGTGTATATGTATCGGCCGAGAGTTAGTATAGGAGGAAAAAAATATTTCTAGTATATTTTTAAAAAAATGAGTAGTGGACGTTTCACTACAAGAGTTCACAAAACTAGTAGCTGTCAAATATGAAAGGTAAAAATTTTGATCTTCGAAATTTTCAATTTTCATTAAATGAACAAGATTTGTATTCTTGATACACCGACACTGTTAAATCGTCGATCAGAGTTATAATGAGTTCACAAGTATTTATTTAGTGAATTTGGAATTTACTGATTAAATAATAGTATTGGTGGTAGTGGCTACTAATATGTATAAAATTCTCATAAAATATTCTAAAGTAGTCTAGAATTGATTAACTAATACGTTAATTAAAAAAATTAAATAATAGTTATTTATTTTTATTAATATGTCACTGCATATATTGTATGTGCATATGTGGACCCAATTTGACGATCAAAGACTGACCATATGGTAGCCTACTTCAAGTACCCCACCTGAAGATTTTTCGATGGCCGTCTAGTAATAGATTTCATCTGTGAGTACTTTACAATCGACCATGAATACTCGTTGTGTGTGTATGTTTCGGCACAAATATTAAGATTCATGCGTAGCTAGTAAGGTATTCACTATATGAAGAAATTATTTCACATATTTGTTTTAGAGCACAACACATTTTTTAGATACTATAAAACTTCAGAAATTTACTCCTCTATGATCACGTATATGCATTACCAGATAATTAAATGTGTATCTTCAATTTGTGAGATGTGATTTATTGAGAAGAAATGTTGGTGAAGTGTTATTTTTTCTCTTTTTATTTATTATCTTATATGTATGGCATTTGTATTGATCTTGAGATATCTGAACATGCAAAGTTTCCTATGATCGGTATCTATCTACAGGCAAGAAATGAAGATTCAAATAATGATAATTATCATTGTTAGAGTAGGTATCCAGCAAGCCAATTTGTGGCTTGAGCTTTATTGATTTTTATATAAAAAAATATTTATTTTAATAATATTTTACTGTTTCATCAAATTATAACATTTATTTTATTTGTATACACATGCAAGCTCATAGATGAAGTCCTTAAATATATAATAGATACCATGAGGTCTGTCTCTCAACGTAAGATCATGAAACTCATTAGAAAGTATATGTGTATTTTAAACTGGTTCTTAGATGATTCAGATACCTAAAATAAGGATAAAGGTCGCTCGAACTTGATACTAGCATCTGTGATGTAAATGTCATGTTTCATTAGTAAGTGCGTAGAGATGTTTATCCATACAGATGAATGATCATTTGGTGATGCACTGAACAACCCATCATTGAACTTTTCAAGTGGTCACCACTTATCTAGTAGAATAGTCCACGATTATAATTGTACATCATTAGTCCATTGACATGGGACAACATGGAGGCTCTATTTACTGAGCATGCCCTTTGATCCGTTTACCGAATCCATTGAAGGTCGTCAGGTGGCAAGATTGGGTGAAGTTTCTAAATTCGTAGAAGTAAATGTATTGTAGTCGGGGATTTATCGCACAACTAAAGTTGAAGATATCCTATATGATCTGATGAGCCAATAGTGCAAGAAATCTCTAGCCAGAGTAAACATGTTCATTTTGGAAATGTTTTCTTTAGTTGCACATATAGTGTCACTATTATTACTCAAATATACATCACATTGTTGTTGAATTCATTTGCAACTATTGATATACCAGTAGTTGTAGATTTGATCGTGATATATGAGTTGAAGGGACTGTATTGTACGTTAACTATAACTTAAGGTTCTTGCAGACACTATTAGTGATACCTAGGAGATCATGAGACGATGCTACTAGACGCTGTTCTCATGATCCAATGGGTACCATCAGACTTGAGTTCTAACGTTCTTGATCAAGGGGTTGATGAAAGAATGAGGCTAATTAGGATAAGCCCGAATAAAAACAAATGTTATTCTAAATCACATTAAATTGCGAAGTTTTGAATCACATGAACTTTGGAACTAGGCATGATTATCTGTTCCATCGAACCAATTTTGGAACCAATTTCAACTCGGAACCAATTCAAACCTAAGACCGGTTCGACTATTAATAAACCGGTTCCGGTTCGGGTCGAACCGATTCCGTACTCTAATTTATTATATTTAAATATATAATTAAAATTAGTAATATTAATTGACAATTTTTTATTTAGTATTTTGATTGCAAATAATTGTAATTACATAAAAAAACTATAACAAAATAACTTAAACTTTTTTTTTTACAATTTAACATCTAAAGTTCATCACGATTTATTAAAATATATTTTGAATACACTAGATCTTTGTCGGAGCTTGAGCTTTGAAATTCATCGATCGCTCCGGCGGTCCTATTCTTTTTTCTGCTACAAACCAATCTTGTAGGTGTGTTAGCATGCTAGGTTTTTCTGGCTTTAAATTAGTTCTTTGTTAACCAAACATACTGAAAATGCTGATTTGGAAGCAACACTTGAACTTTGAACGGCTAGGACATCTCTAGCAATTGTCGCTAACACTAGATACAGTTGAGAATTTACTTTCCACCAATCTAAAACATCAAAATTATTGTAGTCTCAATATATTAGCTTAGGAAAATTTGGATCTCATTGTAATTTGTTGTTGTCACTGATTTTCCTTTGAAATTTTGTCGTTTTAAACTTTGAAAAAAGTTTAGTGCTCCACTTTTGTCTTTCTTTGTGGGTGTCTCCTCCGCCTGTCGACTTGGTTCACACTGTTCACTAGCATACAAATCAAACAATTCGCATTATTGAATGAGTTTGATCGTCAAAATTCTTCTCCAAAAATTTAGAGTAATATTCATAAAACATGTCTAACCCTACCTTGACTTTGACTAGGATCAAGTAATGTTGCTATACCATGCACAATTGAGATTTTCTCCCAATATTTTATAAATTTGTTTTCCATATTTGAAACAAAGTCATGCATAACATCACCACGAAATTCAATAAATATATAAAGCATATTGAAAACTAAAGATAGAAACATGGTTGAAGTAGGATAGTTAATACCAGAAAATTTTTCGGTTGCTTCTTTAAAAAATATTAACAACGAAACACATTTACTCAAAATATTCCAATAATCTGTCAACATTAAAGACTCTACCGAAATATTATTGTAATATGGAGTAACTAAATCTTGAAAACGTAACAAAGTGTGAAGCAAATGATATAAAGAATTCCATCTAGTTTTAACAGGAAGAGGAAATTTTAAATTTAATCCCATTTTTTCGACTAGTGTTTTCCAATCACGTACATGTTTTCTTTCATGCAATAATTTTCCGCATACTTTGAATTTTTCTATTACAATCGACATTTGTTCACCAAATACACATTTTACACATAAGTTAATAATATGACATGGACATCTAACATAAAGCAAATACCATATAAAAACTAGTTTTAATGAATCTTTAAGATATTTAATCGCAAGAGTATTCGCGCTAGCATTATGTAATGTGATTGACATTATTTTATTTTGTATCCCATTAATCTTAACAACATTTAACACATATCTAGCTATAGTGTATGCGTTGTGCGTTGATTCTAAATGATCTAATGCTAAAATTCATTTTTGTATGGTTCAAGTTTCATCTATCCAATGACATGTAACAACAAGATAATATTCATATTTCAAATTAGTCCAAATTTCAGTTTTTAAACTACATATACAAGAAATATTTGGAAGATGTGATATTAGTATTTCTTTATATTCCTTATACATATCAAAACAATATTTCTTAAGTGTGTGTCTAGAAATATTATGAAAACCAGGTTGAATAGTAATAGTAAATTCAATAAAACCTTCTTGTTTAGATATTATAAAATTTGACAACATTTCGTAACAAATTTAACGATAGCTTTTCGAGATATTTCTTTTGTAATCGTGAAAGCTTTACCAGATGAAAGATTAATTTGTTGTTGAGTTGTTTCTCTACCTAATGGTTGAAGAGTTCCAGGGTCAAGCTCATGTACCTTGAATAATTGTTTTTTCAAAGTGCCGGTACCACCGGAATCACCACATGTTTTATAAGTATATCTATTTTTGCAAATTCTGCACACAACAAAAGTGTGGGGACCCGGACGCTAATCAATTCTTAATCGTCATCAGGATCCATTTACTAATCAAGTAATTAGGGTCATAAATTTTTTTTTTTAAAAAATCCGGAACGTAGTGAAATCAAACTAATATACAACTCGGTATATAAAGTACAAGTCATGTACCGTACACAAACCAATAAAAACTAAGGTTCAAAATCTAATTATCCCGTGTCAAAACCCTATATACATCAAAGTCCAAAGTCTCCACTCTATCACGATCTCTCCTCATCTCCTGGACCCTGATCCTGTCCCACCTGTTGTCATGTACACATACAAACAAGACAACAGCCGGATAATTCCGGTGCGAATATAATCCCAGTATAAATCAACGAAACATGCAGTCATATGACAAACATAAAAGCATGGACAAATAACAACAATATATATCAAAAGCTGAAACATAATCAATATCAACTATCGACAATGCTCGTGACTTCACGACTCAGTCTAGACTCAATCCTAGTCTAGGGATCCCGGTTTTCCAGATGTGGGTATTCCTATATCGACCAACAGTAATAGAAAAGACTCGAGTTCTATCCACGTCGATATAACCAAACATCCAGTGTCATGACCTAACCGTCATGGACTGTGGCCCTATCGCCAATATCCTATCTTGTGACATCGTGCAATGTGCCCGTGGCAATCCCGTCACTATTAGGCACATCTGTCCCAAGATTTCTATATTATCTTGTAATATAGTGCAATGTGCCCGTGGCGATCCCACCACTATCAGGCACTTCTGTCACAAGATTACTCGTCTCATACCTGCTATCTATAATTCAAGAGAACAAGTACATCAGTCAAATCAATACAAATATCAATGCAATAAAGTAAAGTATGTGATTTAGGGAAACTCAAGTCTAAACCGACTCAAGTCGATCTCCCAATACCACATTGACTTATACCTTTTGTTTGTAGTCTCGGTCTGAAGCAATATCGGTTCTGAACTCAAGACTGTCTCTGTAAATGTCCAGTTGTAGCCTGCGTCAATAGGAACACAGTACCGTACTCAGATTCAAAATCTAACGGACGGATTTCTCGTAAATCGAATTCAAAAACCAAAATCGTGAGGTTGGCCTCGTTTTCCTTTTTTTCCTATTGTTTCCCTCGAAGGCTGAATTATATACATATGTACTAATTCGCATGTCAAGGAAACGTGGAAATTTCTAAATTTGCATGCCTCGCGCATATGCGCGACATCTACTGGCGCATATGCGCGAGACCTACTGGTCTCGGCCTTGGCAGCTCGCGCATATGCGCGACTCATTTCCGCGCATATGCGCTAGGTCCTCTGGACTTCGCTTTCACAAGCTCGCGCATATGCGCGACACCTTCCGCGTATATGCGCGAGGTCTTCTGCCTATTTGGCGCATGTGCGCGCATCCGGTCGTGCATGTGCGCCTATGTTACTGCCCTCGCACATTAATTTTCAAACGTAATCTTATTTCGTGTCCCGATTAATCCTTTTATAATCACTTTGAATTATAACTCAATAATAGTTAATTAACAGTGATTAATTCTCGGGCATTAAATTTCTCCCCCCCAAGATATGATTTCGTCCTCGAAATCACAGATAGTCAAATCATATCAGTAAGAAGGAATGTAATTAAAGTCGAATAAAAATTTACATCAGTGAAATAATGCTGGGAGTTCTTGTATCATATCTGATTCAGTCTCGCAGGTAGCTTCTTCAGTGCCATGACGAGTCTATTGAACTTTCACAAGAGGAATCGTCTTTGTTCTGAGCTGTTTTTCCTTACGATTGATAATTCGAATCGGTTTCTCAACATAACTCAGAGATTCATCAAGTTCGGCCTCGTGTGGCTGAATAACATGAGAATCATCCGAGAGATACTTCCGCAGCATAGATACATGAAAAACATCATGTATCCCCGATAATAAAGGCGGCAAGGCGAGTCGATATGCACGATCTCCTATCTTTTTGAGAATCTCATAAGGACCAACATATCGTGGAGACAACTTCCCTTTCTTGCCAAATCGAACAACTCCTCGGAAAGGTGAAATCTTCAGGAATACACGGTCTCCTACCTCAAATACCAACGGTCGTCGTCGAAGGTTGGCATATTTGGCTTGTCGGTCCTGAGCTGCCTTAATTTTCTTCTGAATCAGTTTCACTTTTTCTGTCATATCTCGTATCATATCAGGTCCAGTCTCAGGAACTTCAGAGATATCATCCCAATAAAGAGGGGATCGACACTTCTTTCCGTACAACGCTTCAAAAGGCGCCATCTCAATACTCGTTTGATAGCTATTGTTGTACGAAAACTAACAGAGAGGCAATGCATCTTGCCAATTAGTGCTAAAATCAAGCACTACAGCTCTCAGCATATCTTCCAATGTCTGAATCGTACGTTGTGACTGTTCGTCAGTGTGTAGATGATATGCGGTACTCAGATGTAACTTCGTATCGAGAGCCTTCTGTAGGCTCTGCCAGAAGTGCGATGTATACCGAGGATAACGGTCTGAAACAATCGACTTCGGCACTCCGTGCAATCTAACCACTTCTTTGACATAGATATCAGCCATCTGATCATATCTGTACGTCATTTTGTATGGAATGAAACATGCAGATTTGGTCAGTCGATCAATTACCACCCAAATCGCATCACAACCTCGGGAGGAACGTGGAAATTGCGTCACAAAATCCATGGAAATGTGATCCCATTTCCATTCAGGAATCGACAAAATCTGTAATAATCCTCCTGGTTTCTTTCTTTCAGCCTTCATCTGTTGGCAATTCAGACACTTGGAAACAAATTTTGCAACATCAGTCTTCATCTGTTTCCACCAATATTGTGTTTTCAAATCACTGTACAATTTCTTGCCACCAGGATGAATGCTAAAACGACTGTTGTGCGCTTCTGTCAGTATTCGCTGTCTTAAATTCGAAATATTCGGCACAACAAGACCATTATTCACATACAAAATACTATTTTGAACCTGATATTCCGATCGATGTCCAGCTCTGACCATAGCAATCGACTTCTGTATATTCTGATCAACTTTCTGAGCTGCTTTAATTTTCAAAATCAGCTCTGGTTCAGCTTGAATAGTATATAATCTCATAGGTCTCCGATCTGTCTCAAATACTAATCTAGACAAATAGCAGTCTTCAATCAAATTCGAAACACCAATCGTTGATAAGAATAGAGAACATACCTTTCGACTCAGTGCATCATCTGCTGCATTGGATTTTCCTGGGTAGTATTTGATTTCACAATCAAAATCTTTAAGCAAATCAAGCCACCTCCGCTGTCTCATATTCAACTCGGATTGTGAAAACAGATATTTCAGGATCTTGTGATCAGAATAGATTTCAGATTTCTCACCGTATAGATAATGTCGCCATATCTTCAATGCAAAGATGATGGCTGCCAATTCAAGATCATGAATTGGATAACGAGATTCATGGGGTTTCAGATGTCTCGAAGCATAAGCAATCACATCCCGTTGCATCAAAACACAACCCAATCGACGGTGAGATGCATCACAATAAACAACAAAAACACCAGTACCTGACGGGATAGTCAACACTGGAGCACCGGTCAATCTCTTCTTCAATTCGAGAAAACTGGTGTCACATTCCTCAGACCAAACAAATGAAGCATTTTTCTGAGTCAACTGTGTAATCGGTTTGGAAATACTCGAAAAATCTTTAATGAATCGACGATAATATCCTGCCAAACCCATAAAGCTGCGTATCTCTGGTATAGATGTCGGTCTCGGCCAAGAAATCACTGCCTCAATCTTACTGGGATCAACAGATATCCCGTCTCCGGATATAATATGCTCCAGAAACACCGCCTGTTTCAACCAGAACTCGCATTTTGACAGTTTAGCATATAATTTCTCCCCCCTCAAAATTCACAACACAGTTCTTAAGTGCTCAGCATGATCCATCACATTCTTTGAATAAATCAAAATATCATCGATGGAAATAATCACAAAATCATCGAGATATTTCTAAAAGACATGATTCATTAATCCTATGAATACCGCTGGTGCATTCGTCAAACCAAATGGAATGACAATAAATTCATAGTGTCCATACCTGGTTTTGAATGCTGTCTTTTAGATATCAGAATCCCTGACTCTCAGTTGATGGTATCCAGATTTTAGATCGATCTTGGAATACACCGAAGAACCCTGCAACTGATCAAAGAAATCATCAATACGAGGCAATGGATATTTATTCTTTACCGTTGCCTTATTCAGTTGCCGGTAGTTGATACAAAGTCTCATGGAACCGTCTTTCTTTCTCACGAACAGTACTGGAGCACCCCCAAGGAGATACACTCGGTCTGATATACCCCTTGGCCAGTAAATCCTCCAGCTGTTCTTTCAACTCGATCGGTGCCATCCTGTACGGAGCCCTCGAAATTGGAACTGTTCCTGGCATCAACTCAATGTTGAAGTCTATCTCTCGAATCGGAGGCAATCCAGGAATCTCACCTGGAAAGACATCAGCAAACTCACACACCAATGACAAGTCCGCCAATGATGAGCTCGACTTCAGTAAATCAACTGAATATACCAGGAATCCATCCACTCCTTTCTGCAATAATCGAGTCATATTTATCGCAGATATCAAAGGAATTCTAGCTCGAGAACCCTTACCGTAAAATTTTCACTCCTCAGCCACCTCAGGTCTGAATCTCACTATCTTGTGGAAACAATCAACTGTAGCTCTGTACTTGGTCAACATATCGACACCGATAATACAATCAAAATCAGAAAAACCAAGCACAATACAATCTAACTCAATCGTATGCCCATCGTACTGCAGTATACAAGATTTCACAGACTTCACCGATATCAAACCTGTCCCTAACGGGGAAGAAACAGACACTACCGCAGACAATGACTCAATAGGTAATGCACGACTCAATGCAAACCTCTCAGAAATAAAAGTATGCGATGCACCAGTATCAATCAATACGTATGAAGGATAACCAGAAATAAAACGGTTACCTGCCACAACATCATCAGGTGCATCCTGTGCCTGCTCCTCGGTCAAAGAAAAAACTTGGGCCTGCTGTCTAGGAGGCTGGCTCACTGTCTGGCTTCCTCTTGGTCTCTGCTGTGACTGAGTAGACGGTGCTGGCTGGAAAGAATGAACAGCAGATGGTCGTCTACTTGTCTGAGCCACTGATCTAGATGTCTCAGCTGCCTGGGATCCTTGGGCACTTCTCTGTGAACATACTCGGGCAAAGTGTCCTTGTTGTTTGCAGATACGGCAGCTGCAAACACTCCTCGGCACTATTTAGTGGGATGCTTCCCTCCACAATTATTGCAAATAGATCCAGTATAGTTCTGGCTCTGTCGAGGACTCCCAGAGCTAGAAGAACAGCTTCCGGACTTCTTGAACTGCTTCCCTTTAGCCTTCAAGAAATCCTTTTTCCTGCTACTGCTGCTGCCACCTTCAAATCGAGGAGGTGGTTGTTGTGGTCCTGGTGCTGGAATCATAAATGAAGCTCCTCTCTGTCTCATCAGACCGGCTTCGGCTCCCTTGGCTCTGTTCAAGACGTCGGTAAAATTGTTCGGTCTCCCTGTGTTTACCAACGTAAATATTTCCGGATTTAGGCCATTTATGAACTGGTCCGCAACGGCCTCATCATTTTCAGCAACATGTGGAGCAAATCGCAACAGTGAAGAGAACTTGACCACATATTCCTCAATGTTAAGCTGGCCCTGTCTCAAATTAGCAAATTCGGCTCCCTTGTCCTTTCTATAAGACACTGGAAAGAACCTCTGATAGAATTCAGTTCTAAACACATTCTAGGTAATGGTCGTACCTCGGTGTTCCAATGCTTGTTTTGTTGTGATCCACCATTTTTTAGCAACGTCGTGTAACTGATGTCCTATCAATTTCACCCTCCGCTCGTCAGTATACTCTAAAGATTTGAACATCATCTCAATATAGTCCAACCAACTTTCACACTCCACGGAATTCTCCGTACCCTTCAAAGTCGGTGGATGGAAAGATTGAAACCTTTTTAACAATGTCTCCATTGGAGTAGCTGTAACGTCTGTTGGAGGATTGGATGTGCTACCCTGTTCTGGTACTCTTCTCGGAGGCATATCTGAATATAAAAACGGTTAGCAATCACATAATAAATATGTCTCAGTCCCTTTCTGATCATCTTACCTCTCATCAAGAATCGGTTCTGATCCATATTCAATAATACACATTACAATATCAAAATCAGATAAACAAGTAACATGTATTAAAACAGTAAGACATGCTAGCATTCAAAAGCAGGAAAGAAAACCTCAATCTACCCCGCTCACTAGCTCCTATCTCAGTCTCAAGGATCTATCGCTCTGATACAACCTGTTGTGGGGACCCGGACGCTAATCAATTCTTAATCTTCATCAAGATCCATTTACTAATCAAGTAATTAGGGTCATAAATTTTTTTTAAAATGCGGAACGTAGTGAAATAAAACTAATATACAACTCGGTATAAAATAAAGTACAAGTCATGTACCGTACACAAATCAGTAAAAACTAAGGTTCAACATCTAATTATCCAGTGTCAAAACCCTATATACATCAAAGTCCGAAGTCTCCACTCTATCACGATCTCTCCTCATCTACTGGACCCTGATCCTGTCCCACCTGTTTTCATGTACACATCCAAACAAGACAACAACCGGATAATTTTGGTGAGAATATAATCCTAGTATAAATCAATGAAACATACAGTCATATGATAAACATAAAAGCATGGACAGATAACAGCAATATATATCAAAAGCTGAAACATAATCAATATCAACTGTCGACAATGCTCGTGACTCCACGACTCAGTCTAGACTCAATCCTAGTCTAGGGATCCTGGTTTTCCAGATGTGGGTATTCCTATATCGACCAACAGTAATAGAAAAGACTCGAGTTCTATCCACGTCGATATAACCAAACATCCAGTGTCCTGACCTAACCGTCATGGACTGTGGCCCTATCGCCAATATCCTATTTTGCGACATCATGCAATGTGCCCGTGGCAATCCCGCCACTATCAGGCACATCTGTCCCAAGATTTCTATACTATCTTGTAACATAGTGCAATGTGCCCGTGGCGATCCCACCACTATCAGGCACTTCTGTCACAAGATTACTCGTCTCATACCTGCTATCTATAATTCAAGAGAACAAGTACATCAGTCAAATCAATGCAAATATCAATGCAATAAAGTAAAGTATGTGATTTAGGGAAACTCAAGTCTAAACCGACTCAAGTCGATCTCCCAATACCACATTGACTTATACCTTTTGTTTGTAGTCTCGGTCTGAAGCAATATCGGTTCTGAACTCAAGACTGTCTCTGTAAATGTCCAGTTGTAGCCTGCGTCAATAGGAACACAGTACCGTACTCAGATTCAAAATCTAACGGACGGATTTCTCGTAAATAGAATTCAAAAACCAAAGTCGTGAGGTTGGCCTCGTTTTCTTTTTTTTTTCCTATTGTTTCCCTCGAAGGCTGAATTATATACATATATACCAATTCGCATGTCAAGGAAACGTGGAAATTTCTAAATTTGCATGTCTCGCGCATATGCGCGAGACCTACTGGTCTCGGCCTTGGCAGCTCGCGCATATGCGCGACTCATTTCCGCGCATATGCGCGAGGTCCTCTGGACTTCGCTTGCACAAGCTCGCGCAGATGCGCGACACCTTCCGCGCATATGCGCGAGGTCTTCTGCCTATTTGGTGCATGTGCGCGCATCCGGTCGCGCATGTGCGCCTATGTTACTGCCCTCGCACATTAATTTTCAAACGTAATCTTATTTCGTGTCCCGATTAAATCCTTTTATAATCACTTCGAATTATAACTCAATAATCGTTAATTAACAGTGATTAATTCTCGGGCATTCCAAAAAGAGTCGTTGGTTCTTTCAATGTCGAAGTGATCCCAAACTTTGCTTCGTTTTGCTCGACCCGTCGTCGTGCTCGTCTGGATGTTGCTTCCTCCGGCGGACGATGATGATCGAAAATTCCCATCACCTTCGTTGGGAAGTTCCGCAACATGTTCTTCCTCGTGACTGGGTTTCAAAGTCTTCAAAATCGGGAATGTAGTCAAAATCTTCACCAAAATCGAAATTGCGGTTTGAAGACGACGACATTGAAAATATATTTTGTAAATATGTATAATGAATAATATCAAATAACAAATGGGTAGAAAATATTAATAATTCGAGATTGAGTGCAAAGAAGTAGAATGAAATTGTTAAGTGAATTAGGGACGGAAAACAAGCACATATTTATAGTGATTGAAAAAAAATTACAATTTTACCCCAAAATTAATTTGTTTAGGGGGCCAAATTGCAACTATTTTAAAAACAAATATGTTGGGCAACTGTTGCCCAACGGATATGTCAATATTTTATTTATTTTTTATTTTTTTGTTATTTTTTTAGCCAACAGATATAATATTCATGATTTTTTCGTTTTTTTTAAAAAAATTCGAACCAACCGGGTCCGTTCCAATTCGGATCTGGTTCTAGAACCGGATAAACCAGATACGGAACCTAATTTGGTTGGATCCGGTTCTGATTCGGATTTTCAGATCTGGTTCTAGAACTGAATACGGAACCTAATTTAGTCGGTTTTTTAATTGAACCGGTCCACTCCATTTATATGCGATTTTGGACCGGTTCTAAAACCGTTCGGGCAAATCGGATCCGGTTCCGGTTTTTTCGGATCGTTTCCGGGTCGAACCGAACCAATAAGCATGCGTATTTTGAACTCACGACTAGCTGTATCTTTAAACCATTGAGGATCACACAAGTATTAGATTATGTGTTCTCATTTAGATCGTCAAATTCAAAGAGTTGAATTTGGCGAATAGTTTGATGGAGATCAAACAAATTTCTTACAAAAGAGTCTATAAATTGATTTCATGTAATGAAAGTTGTGAAATATAGCTAAATTTCTAATTAAGTGAAAAGAGTAGAACTGCAAAAAATGGATCATTAAAAAATTTTGTCTTTCGAAATTTTCATTTTCATTATGTGAACGAAATTTGTACCCTTGATACATCGACGTTGTCTGATTATCGATCGAGGTTATAATAAGTTCACAATTATTTATTTAGAAAATTTAGAATATACAAATTAAATAATAAATTAGTAGTAGTGACTACTAACGTAAATTTCTCATAAAGATTAATCAATTAATAATTAGTTGAGTAATTAAATAAATTTATTTAATTTAGGGCACACACACACACACACACACACACATATATATATATATATATATATATATATATATATATATATATTAATATTGAAAAAATTAAACAATATCAAAATAAAAGAAGAGTTATGATTAGATCAGGAAGAGATTCTATATTTGTACTCAATAGTTGAATTACACAGATATCCTTTACACACAAGTCTAGACTCTCTCTCTCTCTCTCCACTTTGGAAGAAAATTTCGACCGCTCCCATTCTTGGAAAATCTCGACTGAACTCCTTCCTCCATAGCACCACTGCGCCACGACACCGCCGTCGGTTTTTTATATTCTGATGATCTAATCTTGATGCAAATTTTGTATGGATTTCAAGTACAATCTACACGAGGAACAAAGCATCTGATCTTGGACCTGATTCGGGATATTGAAGAAGGTGGTTGATTCTAGTATATCGTTCGAAGGAATTTAAAAGAAGGACAAACTCCATTAATCTCGGACTGGTTTGCTGTCCAAAGTTTTTGAACACAAAGGTAAATAAAATCTCAAAGTCATAATAATGGTTTAAATCATACGACGCCCAAGAGATTATTGATTGTCAAAACACAAACATTTTAAAATTTCGCTCCTCCTTAGGCGCGAGAAAACTATACTTCAACAGTAGTATCAGAGACATCTTTGTCTCAATCATATGATTTGTTGTTGTTTTGTTTTAAGTTATGTTGAGTTTAATTATTTCTACCGCGTAAGGATTTATGAAGAAAAATGCAACCCCTGAAAAATTTTAATAGTATAGATTGTATGGTGCCCAGAACAATTCCAGGCAGCTCGTACATCTCCAACTGCCCCGAACGTTTTTTATAAAAAATTATTTTATGCTCCGGACAGAGTACTACCCTGCACAGATGGACAAGAACCCACCGACGACTGCTCAAACTATTCGGGCTGTAGGGCCTGGTGCTCGAGACAGTCTTGGGCAGCCCTATCCTTACGGGCTCGAGTTCAATTGACCCCCGAGCAATTTTATGATTTTCAAATTTTGGGTCAAATTAATTTTTTGTAAAAATTTAATCAAAATAACCATTGAAAATTAATTTAATATAATTATGAAGTTTTTCATATAAAGTAAATAATTAAAATTAGATTTTAAATATTTATGATAAAAGGTGTTTTACAAGAAATTAAATTATTAATGAATTAATTGAAGTTAAATAAAGATGTATATTTAATTTATTAATTTATATCTAATAAATAATGAGGGTTAGTGATAAATTTATAAGATACATATTTGTTGATAATATGTAATATTATATTGTAATATAAATTTTGATAATATATGGTGAAAGGATGATTGATAGACATGAACAATTCGATAAGTGTATGCAAGGATATTTTACATGTTGTAATTTTTAATTATTTAAAGTTTGTCTGGTTTATGACTCATTCTCACTCCTTAAATTTTATATATCAATGTGCCATGGAATTTAATCTAAACATTATATTTAATGGGAGATCAAAATTTGAAGATAATAGGCCCAGATACTAAAAAGTTTTGAAGATCGAAGACATATAAAATATTGGAAGTTAATGTAAATTACATTTGTATCCCTTCATTTACTAAAGTTTTGGACTTGAATCCATATTTGACTCATATGGATCAATTATCTCTCGGTTACCGATCATCTTTTTGATAATCCATGTGATATATTATAAATAAAAAGTATATACGTTAATATTAATATAATAACATGAGTTACAAGAATACAACAAGCATACAAACATGAGATTTTAAAATTAATGATGAGACAAATTTTCAAAATTAAAATCCCTTATTTTATATCAAATTAAAATTTATATCAAGCTCATAAAGAGAAAAATTAAACAGAGCTTAAATTTTCTCTGTCTTCCATTGACAATGATTGCATGATGAACGCTACCTGTGGTCAGTGTCAAGTTCATATTATTGGGGAGTCATGTACAACAGAAAGTTGTGACTTACACCGACATGCTTGATGTGATCTACGTGAAACTTCCATGACTTCGGCTCATATTATTTGGCGATCTCATGGCGATTGTCTACTAAAGTTCAACATTGAGGGGTCAGACGAAGAGAAAGGGCATCATATTATTGGGCTCTCATCAAAAGTGTAGAAAAATACATAAGGTTTGCAATTGGGGATCCTCGTACATGGTGAATAACCAAATTCCAATTAAAACGCTTATTCTAAGGTTTCGAATTAGACCAATGAAATTCTGTCTGCTAGATTTCGAATAAATAAAGTGCTTCTGAATTGATCCCTTAGAATAATTTTTTGGTTGTGCAAACCAAAGGGAATGATGACGTTGGATTGTACCAAGTCTGAAACCAAGTGGATTTATTTTTTGTCCCATAATCTTCTTCTGTCCGAAGAAATGATTCATCGAAATAATGAGTCACCATTGATATCGACACATCGTGTAAATCATTCAAAAATGAAACTCTTTTTGAATTCTTAATTGTGAATTCAATTTGTATGGAATACCATTTTGGCATTTTTTATTTCCATTTATTTGAGATCATAATTTAAAAATTGTGCTTTTTTTACCCCACTAAGAAAATTGGATTTCTTGTTTTCATTAGATGGTGGCGAAAGTAACAAAATAGTGGGAGACAAATCATAAAACAAAAGACCATATTTTATGTCTCATAAAATATTTTAGAATAGTTATTAACATTTATTCTCTTTCCATTTCAGTTTATTTACGATGTTGTCATGAAATCTCTAAGTGTTATACTCGATCAAAATAAGCTGACTGAACCGAATTACCAAGACTAGCTGAGGAATATAAAAATTGTTTTTGTTGGAAACTAAATTTCGAAAGTTTGAAAAACTGAGCATTTAATAGATTGAACTAACTGATCAAGAAGACTGACAGTAACTGATCTAATATACGAAAACTATCGGTTGCGGCCTACAACTGAAGATTAATGTGAAGACAATTGAAGGCAACTGAACCAGCTGACGGAACCACGCAAACAACTGACTGATCAATTTCTACAAACAGTTGTGAGCTTATCAGCTATAGCCTATCAGCTGATCTGTCAACTGTACACGTCATTAGTGAAAAGGGCATAGCTCAACCACCGACAGATTGTACCAAGAACAGCAGGAACGCATCATTTCAGGAATGCTACAGTGTACGATTGTCAGATGAACGTTGACGTTGCAAACAATGATAGAAAGATTCAAATCACATTCATTGTTACCATTGGAAGCGAAGCCTATAAAAAGCAGAGAAAAGCAGATGAGAAGATACCGAACACTATTCTATTAATTGGGTTGTTACTTTGCTGAAATCTTTGCAAGCTTTCTATTCATATTCTAAGGATTTCAAAGCTCACTCTTATCATATACACTCCTAGCATTCAAGCCTATACTTCGAGCTTATTAGCACAAACTGTTATTGTTGTAATACTCGATCTTGAAAATATCAGTTGTCCGAAGTTATTTCAGTTCAGTTGAGTACTGTAAACTGTGTTGTGACTAAGAGTTTCAGTTTAACATTGTTAAGTCCTAGACTGAAGTGGGTTTGTGCAAAAGTTTGTATTGATCAAAGTCTTTTAGTGAATATCCTATCTTCGAGATAGAAGGTGTGACGTAGGAGTGATTGAAATCTCCAAACATCCGAAGGGGTGACGTATGAGTGATTGAAATCTCCGAACATCCGTAAAATCTTGTGTGTTCTTATTTCAGTTTTTATTCTATCTATCAGTTAGTTTATTTCCGCACTATTACTGTTAACTGGTTGATATCAACTGAGAAGATTCCCGAGTTTCAGTTTATAACTAAACTGACTCATCAATATAAAAAAGGTTGTGAAAATCGTCAGTGTTTATTCAACCCCTCTTCAAAATACTTTTTCACCCCCTAACCGATCCTATCTAGTGGTATCAGTGCAGTTGAATATTATTTCTGAATATTTCTATACAAACTGATTACCATGTCTTCATTCAACAAAATTCCAATGTTCTCCAGAGAGGATTTTGATGATTGGAAAACAGAATGCAGACTCATCCAACTGTACAAGACAATGACATGTGGTACGTTATTACAAACGGATCCATGAAAATATTTAAAGCTAATACTGCTATTGTATAACTGACGGTGCACCAAACCATATGGAAAAGCCCAGAGATGTGTGGACAGCTGGAGACAAGAGAAAAGCAAACTTGGACAACGTGGCTATAGACATTCTGTACAAAACGATAGATAAAGTCACTTTCAGCAAGATAAAGATGTGCAGAACTGCTAAGGAAATCTGGGAGAAACTAATTCAGTTATGCAAGGGCAATGAGCAAACTAAGGAGAATAAACTATCAGTTGCCGTTCAAAAATTCGACAATATCAAGATGAAGATTGGATAATCCATGCACGACTATGATGAAAGAATCAGTGGAATAATCAATGAACTGAATGTACTTGGAAAGCTGTACTCAAATAAAGAGGTAGCACTGAAAGTAGTCAGAGATCTTCCCAAAGAATGGGATGAAAAGACCATGGAAATGCTGGAATCAAAAGACCTGAAAAAGGTCTAACTTCATGATTTATTTGCAGATTTAAAAGCATACGAGTTTGAGTTGCAAACCAGAGGAGGGGAAACTTATACACCAGCTCCTACAACTGCCCTAACTGCTGTCAAACTGGAACCAACTAGTTCAGTTAAAATATCTGTTGATCAATTAAGCAATGACGCAATGTCAATGTTTGTCAAAAAATTTGAAATATTTATGAGACGAAATCAAGGGAACTTTCAAAGACAATATCAGAAAAATCACTCCAAAGAGGAACTTAATGCTTGCTACAACTGTGGCAAAACTGGTCATTTCATTGTTGACAGTCCCAAGCCAAAGAAGGACAGTCGGAGCTGAATTGAAAAGAGAAAGAAACCTTATGAGCACAAGAGAAGATCTAAGGATGACAATAAATCTTACAGAAAGAAGTATGAGGTGCTTCTAGCTGAGGAAAGCAAGTTCAAATGGGCAGAAATTGATAGTGATGATTCAGAACCTGAGAGCTTGAACTGCTCCAGTGATGATGATGAAGAGGCCAAGTGTCTGATGGCTGATGGCACAGAACTGGAGTCAACCAGTCAACAAGTATTCGATTTTAGTTTAACTGATTTCACACGAGATAAACTCATTTCTACACTTCATCACATGGTTAATGAAAATCACAATCTTGCCTTCTTTTGAGAAGGCTAGAGCAAAGCAAACTGATCTCGAAGACGATAAAACTAAAACTGATGAATCAGTTGAGTCTTAAACGGGAGATTGTTGAACTCAATCCTGAAAAAAACAAGAATCAATCAATGATTTAGTAGTTGTTGCTTGAGAATTCAAAGCAAACTGAGCTTATTAAAGCATGAAATAAACCATCTGTTGCATTAGCTGAAATACAATATAAGCAAAAATCAGTTACTGATAAAACTGGTTTAAGGTTCAGCAACCAAGATGAAACTTCCACTAGTGATGCTAAAACAAAACTGAACATAAGCAAAGGGAAATATAATCACATTGTAAAATCAGTTGTAGTACAAGAAAAACCTGAGCCAATTAAACCAGTTGTACAACCTATTGAAAATAATAACAAGGCTAGAAGGTAAGGTATTGGTTATAGCCTAAAAATTTCAGCTGGCCCCCAAACTCAATCATCAAAAAGGTTCAGAAATAAAAACCTGAACTATTCTCATGGCTACTCCAATAACTATAACAATAAGCCGGTTCAGAAAAGATATCAGCTGAACAACCAGTTTAACAAAGCTAAAGCTCACATTGCTTCATCTACACACTACACACCAAGCACACACAAGCCGAGAAACACCATTTGGAACATAGCAACTGGAAAGTTAGTTAGACAGCTCCAAGTCAGTGTTCCTAAAGGACTAATCAGTTTATGACCCAAATAGATATGGGTACCAAAATTATATATCGTGTGTGATTGCAGGTGACAGGTACAAACAAAGAATCAATCTGATATCTGGACAGTGGATGCTCGCGACATATGACAAGAGATGCAAACTTGCTATCCCAACTGATCAAATACACTGGTCCAAGAATCAGTTTTGGAGACAACTCGAAAGGTAAAATTATGGGTAAGGGTAAGCTTATTCATGGTAACTTCACAATCAATGATGTATTACTAGTTGAGAATTTGAAGTATAACTTGATTATTCTCAGTTCTGCTCGACAGACACACTTGTTCAGTTAGAGACTCAACTGATGAGGTCATCCTATCAGGCAATCGTTGTGGGAACACCTACAAAGTCAGTTGGACTGAACAACCTTATGCACCAGTTTGTTTTAAAGATTCCAAATCTTCTAAAAACTGGTTGTGGCATAATAGGTTGAACCACCTAAACTTTAAATCTATTGCTTATCTGACTAACCATGATCTTGTAACTGGTTTGCTCTAAATAGATTTTTCAAAAGACAAAATTTGTTCAGCATGTCAGTTTTGTAAGCAAGTAAGACCTTCATTCAAAAACAAGGGTTGTAAATCATCTCTCGATGCTTAGAACTGCTACATATGGATCTTTTTGGTCCTATACCATTCATATGGTTAGGGGGATGAAATACACCTTAGTAGTTGTGGATGATTTTTCAAGATTTACTTGGGTTATATTTCTTAAATCAAAAGACCAAACTACTACAAAATTTATTAAGCTTTTCAAAAGATTATTAAATGAAAAATCAATTGGGATTGATCGAATAAGGTCTGATCGAGGGACTGAATTCATCAATCAAAATCTTTCATTATTTTTAGAAAATACTGGGATCAAGCATTAGCTCTCAGCAGCAAGAACTCCTCAGCAAATGGTGTAGCTGAGAGGAGAAATCAGAACCTTAAAGAAGCTTCTAGAACAATGCTTGCTGACTCTGGTATTTCTCAAAGGTTTTGGGCAGAAGCAGTAAACACTGCATGTTACACTCAGAACAGATCAATTAGTAATAACAATCATTTGAAAACACCGTATGAGATCTGGCATGGACGCAAAAGTGTGGTTTCTTATTTCAAAATATTCAGCTGCAGATGTTTTATGCTTGACAATGGAAAAAATCATTTAAAAACTTTTGATGCTAAATCTGTCGAGGGAATATTTCTTGGGTATTCTTCAGCGAGTAAAGCTTACAGAGTTTTTAACCAATGCACTTTGAATGTAGAAGATTCTATTCATGTTGTATTTGATGAATCTGTGCTAACTGATAAGCCAAATGATCCGGTTGAGTTATTTGATCGCTTTACAGATACTAGTTTGGAGGATGATAATGAAGAAGAGAATCTGATTAATCGAAATATCCTTCAAACATCAGAACCAGAAGTGATTGATCAATCAGTTGAACAAGAAATTGTTACTGATAATCAGTTGGTGGAGCAAAATGATAATACTCAGTTACCAACTCATACAACACCAACTGAAAATGTAGAAAATATTCAGTTGCCCACTGAATAAGTTGCTGATATGGATGCAACAAAGGCTGAGTACAGATGGAAGAAATCATATCCACCAGAATTGGTGATAGGTAATCCATCAGATCCGGTAAGAACTCAAAATCAAATGATTAATTTATTTATTCATTCAGCTTTTGTTTCCCAACTGGAACATAAGAAATCTGATAAAGCTATTGCTGATCCTAACTGGATAAATGCCATGCAAGAAGAGCTAAATCACTTTACCCATAACAATGTCTGAAACTTAGTTTCAAGACCAGTTTCTAAAACTATTATAGGTACAAAGTGGGTATACATAAACAAACTGAACGAAGATGGTTCAGTTGTGCGCAACAAAGAGAGGCTTGTAGCACAAGGATATAGGCAAGAAGAAGGAATAAATTACGATGAAACTTATGTAACAGTTGCAAGACTGGAAGTAATCAGAATGTTCCTTGCTTATGCCTCATTCATGAATTTTAAAGTCTACCAGATCGACGTGAAGAGTGTATTCTGAATGGTCAGTTGCAGGAAGAAGTACATTTTAAACAACCACCAAGTTTTATCAATCACTCTCTTCCTGATCATGTTTATCATTTGAACAAAGCCTTATATGGTTTTAAACAAGCTCCAAGAGATCCGAAACTCGCAGATAACCAAACTCTCAGAAATGGCAAATCAAGTACCAGCACACATTCTAAACGCTATGGAGATCGATTTTGATTCAGTCCTGACTGTCCAGGACGAGGACATCAAGAATATGTTTCTATAATTGGAAGTTGCTGGACTAAAGATATCTCTGGGACTCTCTTCCCAAGAAATCCATCCAAAAGAGATTCAGGATCTCTATGCAAATGGATTCATTTGCGCTGAACATCACTACTACTATCAACAATCAGCTGCTGATAATCGTTGAAGACTCCTTCACCAATCTCTTTCAGCTGCCTACTGATGGGCTAGAAAATATCTCTGAGGTAAAACTTCTTATGTTGAGGAGATGCAGACTCAATTATCTGTTGATGGACGGCAAATCAAGGTTTTCAATCACAAGAAAGATTTGAAGCCAGAAATCTAGTTGCTGGCTGATATCGTGGCCAAAGGGCTACTTGAAAAGGCATGATCCTTTGCTGCTCTCATCTAGAGAAATTTCAAGTCATGACTGCTATCATGGCTAGAAAAAGACTGAATTGGAAAGGTATTATTTTCAATCGTCTGAAAAACATGTTTCAGTCTTCAAAGCAATCGAAGGGATTTGTTGTGCAACTCAGCTATTTGATGAAAAGCAAGGGTTTGGTTGGTGAATCCTTTGAGAGGTTATCCAAATTCAAAATTTTCAATGCCAAGAGTGTTCAGATGCCGAAGCTCAAGTTGGATATCTCACCTGAACATTTCATTAAAGTGAAAAAGGGGATTGTGACACAGGAGGCTCCCAAATCAGTTGGGAAAGCCAAGAATACAGTTCAGAAGAAGACAATCAAATGCAAAATGATTGTAATTGAAACTGATTCAGAGAAGAATCCCTCTCCCAAAATCACCAAGAAGCCAAGAACGCTCAAAACCAAACCAACAGTTGTTCTGAGCACAATCCCAACTGAAAGGCTGATGCAATCTGGAGCTGAACAGCCAATCGAGGCTATTCCTTTGAGAGCTATACCAGTTGAATCTTCAACTGAGGTTCAGTTACCTCCTCCTGCTGCTCAACAGAAGAAAACTATCACCGAATCTGGTGATAAGCAGAAACTTGCTGGAGTTAAAGCTCCACTGATCACTATATCTGGCCGAACTTCTCTACCATTAGCCAGACCCAAAGGGATAGTGATTAGAGAAAGGATTGATGCAAATGCATCAGGGTTGAAGATTCCTCATGCTCTAACTGACTCAAAGGGAAAGAGAAAGATGATTGAAGAGCCCAGACCCACAAATGCGATTCAAACTCATATTGACCTAATTTGGACAGAGTCAACGAGTTTTCTAAGAATAAGCTCAAGGCTTATGACGAATGGGTCAGATTTAGGACTGCAGTGTTTTCCAGGCAACTACAGAAGAAGTTAGTTTTGAAGAAATTTATTGACCTGGAAACTATAGTTTCGAAAATGGTCAAAGCAGCCTCAGTTGTTCAAGCTTTGCAGAGGAAAAAATACTTCTTTGATCAATTACGTGAAAAGAGTTAAGGCAAATGATTGTTCAGCTACGCCAAAATTTTGATCCCAACAGTCCAACTGCCTTTAATGACAAAGAAGTTCATGATCAAATGGACGCAAATCTTATCACACTGCAGATGGAGATTAAGCATTGGGAATTGGATCAATAATTGACTATTCCATCAGACTCCCACAATCTCTCATCAGAAGAACAAGCTGAACAATCAGTTCAATCGCAAAAGCCATCCAAGGAATCAGTTGCTGAATCTTCTGAACAAGTAACTGCTCCTTCTTCAAAGGATGCGCAACCGTCAACTTCTGCTCCTCCATCCTCAACTGCAGAACTTTAACTTTTTACTGATGCTGAAATATCTTTGGCAAACATCGACAAAGTTATTAAATTCGTTGCCACTGATATTCAGCTGAGTAATACAACAGAAGTTGAAGAATTCTTTATAACTGAAGAACCATCCAAACAGGTCATCTTTCAAACAGCTAAAGAGCCAGCTCAGTCGACTTCCACGACTGAACATGCAGTTTTTACATAAACTGAAAAGGTTCCAACTGAAGAGCCAACAACAGTTTCAGTTGTTAAACCAACTGAAGAATCAGTCTCTGTCTCAGCTGATCAACAGACTGAAGAGCCTTCAAGCACCACTGCTGATCCAAATCTCTCTTCTCCTCGATAGCTTCAGCAAGAAGCCTTATCAGACGATGTTACAGAAATGGTTAGTGCTGAAATTGAAACAACTTACAGGGCCTTGGTGGTTTTAATCAAGAAAACAGTGAGCAAGAACCAGAAACCTCTGGAGCCAAGTCCCCTGGCATAACAATGGCAACTAAATCTATGTTCGATGAAATTCAAGCCATTCAATCCGACCTTGTCAGCATGATGACTTCTATTTCTGACATCAAGTCAACCCAATTGCTATATACTTTGAAAATCGACTCTACAAAGGAGTTCATTATGGAAAAACTACAGCAGATCACAAAGGATGTTACTTCTCTATTTCTCCAAATAGATGATCTTAAAAAAGACAGAGCATCAACTGAAGCACACTTCCAAACTCAAGCCTCGTTTTCAACACAACACTATTTTTTGGCAAACAATGTCTCAAAAGAATGGATTTGATGCATGAAATCCTGATGAATGCTGTATCAAACGGATCCTCGGATGTTCAAATATTATCCAAGAAGGTTGATGTGTTTGACAAAAATGGGAAATAGAAGAAGATCAACAGAAGAAGAGACCCAGTCAACCAACTGATCGACAACCAGCTAAGAAATAAAATATCAGTTATAGGTTTAAGTATTTGGCAAAATTTTTGAAGATTATTTTAGTCAGTTAGAAGATTCTTTTATTCCTTCCTTCTTTGTACGAATATGTACATTGAAAGATTTGTCAAATGTTTTTTTATCTACAATGAGTTCAGTTGATCAGTTCATATTTTTTAGAGTTTTGTCAAACACCAAAAAAGGAGAAATTGTTGGAAACTGAATTTCGGAAGTTTGACAAATTGAGCATTTAATAGATTGAACTAATTGATAAAGAAGACTGACGGTAACTGATCTAATATACGCAAACTATTGGTTGCTACAACTGAAGATTAATGCAAAGACAATTGAAGGCAACTGAACCAGCTCACTGAATTACGCAGACAACTGACTGATCAATTTGATACAAACTGTTGTGAGCTTATCATCTATAGCCTATCAGCTAATCTTTCAGTTGTACATGTCATCAGTGAAAAGGACGTAGCTCAACCACCAAAAGATTTTACAAAGAAAATCAGGAACGCTGCATTTCAGAAATACTACACTGTACGACTGTCAGATGAACGTTGACGTGGCAAAAAATGGATATAAAGATTCATCACATTCATTGTTCCCAGTGATAATGACATTCAATTGGATGTTTTGACAGAGGCTCATACTGCGCCATACTCGATACATCCACGTAGCACCAAGATGTATCAGGATCTCCGACGTCTATACTGGTGGCTAGGTATGAAAAATGATATCGAAAAGTTTATATCCGAATGTCTAACATGTCAGCAGGTAAAGATTGAGCATCAAAGACCTGTTAGAATTTTTCAATCTCTTCCAATACCTTAGTAGAAGTGGGAGCACATCACCATGGACTTTGTAATGGGACTTCTAAGAGCACCAAAGGGTTACAACTCCATATGGGTGATTATTGATAGGTTAACCATGTCGGCTCATTTTATTCTGGTCAGGACGACATTTACAATGAAGCAGTAAGCTGAAGTCTATGTAGCTAAGATTGTGAGACTTTATGGTATCCCTTTGTCAATTGTATCTGATCATGACCCGAGGTTTACTTCTGAAATCTATAAGAACTTGCACAGAGCCTTGGGCACCAGATTGGCTTTTAGCACATCATATCATCCTCAGATTGAGGGGCAGTCCGAGAGGGTGATTCATATTCTTGAAGATATGCTACGAGCCTGCACGATTCATTTTCCTGGTAGCTGGGATTCTAACTTGCCACTTGTGGAATTTACGTAGAACAATAGTTATCAGGCGAAAATTGACATTGCACCATATGAGGACAGTAGGAAATGTAGGTCACCATTGAATTGGGACGAAATCTGTGAAAGAAAGAAGTTAGGACCATAATTTGTCAACAGACAGCTGATGTGATTGATGTAATCCAAGACAGAATGAAGACGGCCCAATCCAGATAGAAAATTTATGCTGATATCCTAAGAAGGCCTTTGGAGTTTGAAGTTGGAGATCACGTATTTGTCAAAATTGCTCCTCTCAAAAGCATTATGAGATTTTGCATGAAAGGAAAGTTGAGCCCAAGGATTATCGGCCAATTTGAAATTCTAGACAGGGTCGGAGAAAGAGCATATCGTCTAGCCTTACCACCGGACTTGGATATAGTCCACAATAGATTTCACGTCTCAAAAAATGCTCAGGAAGTACATCTCGAACCCTTCCCATGTTCTCAGACATGAACCATTGGATCTGATGCTGAACTTGATTTATTAAGAACTACCAATCTAGATTTTATATCGCAAGGTTAAAGTAATGAGGAATAAGGAGATCGGCATTATCAAGATTCTTTGGCGTAATCAGTTGGTTGAAGAAGCAACGTGGGAGCCAGAAGAGGAAATGAAGCAATGATATCCTGAGTTATTCGCACAGTAATGGAAATTTCGGGAACAAAATTTCTTAAGGAGGGGAGAATTGTAACGCCCGGACATTCGTGTACATATGATGTAAAGTAATGATTATGATTAAGTTTGTTCATTATTTCTTTTATGGTTTATTATGATGATCGTTTGGGATATGTGATGTAATGGTGATGGTTTATGGCTTCAAGTTATGATATGTATGGTAATGAATGATATAGAATGGATTGATAGAATAGAAAGTTGATCTTGATTCAAATAGGTAATAAAAATGAAAAAGCGGTATGAAAACTGTGGCAGTAATGTGGTCTTTGGTATAATGATTAGTACCTTGATCCAAAAGATTTTAGGCCACTTCCATTAGAAAGATAAGATATAAATCTTTTACCCTCATGTTTTGAGTATTGTTCAAATCATTATGGAAGACGAGCCAAAAGTGACCCAAAGTGTATCGTGCGTTTCATCGTTCCTGCACTGACACATGCTGGGCGAATGAGCATACCGTTTTACTCAGACCTTCAAATGACATGAAACCAATTGGAGATGCAAGCCAAGAAATAGAGCTACAACTTTCATGTCTACTACTTTTTAAAATTATGAAAGGAAGAGGCGTTTCGGACGCGCCTGGATCTGTAATTTTGGTTTTGGACAATAAGGTTTGTGCTAGGGCGGAAATATATGACCGCCCGAGAGCCCATCAAAGTGTAAAAATATGTTTTGGGTATTTTAAGGCATAAATTGAATGAGACTCACTTTTTCCTCATTTTCCTTCTCTTCATTTCTCTTCTCCATAGAGTTAAGGCTAGGGTTCTTTATCTTCTTTTTATCCTCTCATTTAATCAAGCGATATAACGGTATACGTACCCAGACGACCTTAAACTTTGACTCTAGGAGACGAATCGATATAAAAACTTTAAAAACACCCAAAAATATCCATTACTGGAATTTCAAACTTAGGACCTACGTTTCAAAAACGACTCAATTCGCTTACCGGATGGCTTATTTACCACTGTTTTTGCGTTTTTGGTTAAACAAATGACCAAACAACCCTTCTGACTCGAACAAACCCAAGACCAGACCTTTATTAACATCCTAAGAAACCATTTAAGTTGATGGAATTCCCCAAGCCGAATACAAAACCGAAACAAGGATTTAAAATTTAACCTAGGCTCACTTCGCTCTTATTTTGACACGTTCGGGCAATTTACCACCCCGAATGGACCACGGCACGAAATGACCTCAAAACAGCCCTAGAACCCTTCCGTTGACACTAAATAAGACCATGTCCAGGCCCTTCTGGACACAAACCAGATGCTCAAGGCCCTGAAGCTCACGCACCAGCAACACGTAAAACGCATCCTCAGGCTCACCTTGGCTTCCTTGCTCACCAGCTGTGGTCCCAGCCCTTGCATTGACTTTTGGCTCACACTAGACCCTCACCAGGACCCTAAGGCACGTCTCTAGACCCTGGACCACCCCTTTCACAGCCCCTTTAGCCCTAGGAACCACACGCCCCAAAACAGCCCAACCAATGCATGTTTGTGGAGTTTCGGTTCCGGAACTTAACCAACTCATCCAAGCCCTGACTGTACCTATCTTAGCCCTTCCTAGGACCCTAACCCAAACCTCTAGGCCGTGGCTAACTCCCCGTGCAACCTCCTTAGCCGCAGGGACCCCAACGCCACACCCCTACCCTCTCGGCCTTAATGGGATTGGCGTGCAGGTGTGCACAACCCCCTGTGGCTTATTGTTCCATATTTTTCCATTCAATTCTCTTCATAGACATCTATACCAGCCTTGGGAACCCTCGGTTTGCATCCTTCTCTCAACAATTTAAAAAACTTCAAAAATATTTTATGAAAACACAAGATGAAAATGCATGAGATTCAAAACAATCACTTTATAAAATTTTCACACACATCAGCATACATGCAATAATATGGATTGAGTAGTGCTTGAAAAACGGTTTGAAAACGTGCCTTGATCCTTTATTCTTACGATATATGAGAGACGGCACGACGAGAGACGAACAAGACTCAAATCTTCTTCCTTCCTCTTCTCTAAGTTTCGGCCACCTCTAGGGTTCCTAGTGACTGTGAGTGTGTGCTGATGGTGAGGGAGGCATGTAGTTTTAGGTGTGTTGGGGTAGGATTCTATTTAAATAAATTATTAGATTGCTAGTTGGGCTTTAGGTGTAGTTAAGGGACCGAATTATTTTATTAAATCTTTATTAATCTAGGCCCATTAATTGAATACTTAATTTGTCAATTACAAAGTCCCAACAATATTAAGATAATATTTGATGACACTCGTTTCTAGTGTCGTTCGTCCGAAACTCCTTATTTCCTAACAAAAGTTTGCTAACGATTAGTTTGTCCCTTACTATAAATATATTTCCGCTTTCTTAATTTGGACTTACTAAATATAGAGTTTCTGTTTATAGTTTTCTAAAAATAGAAACTTTATCAAAATCGTCCCCGGTTCTCTCGCCTTTTCCATACATCGCGTATTCGACTATAGGAAGTTCACATTCATAACATTCGCTTAAATAATCATTTAACAATGCAAATACTTAAACATGTTTCTAGAACACTCATTTAAATAAATTAAAATTAATTTTTATGCATGCATGTGGTTAGTGTGTTTGGGTTTTTGGGCATCATAGTTAGTATTGATTCCATTTGCTGAGTTTTATACTCATTTCAGTTATGTTTATGTGAAGCAGGAACAGGTAAGAAATACTGATAATCCCTGAGTTGTCGAAGCGAGAGAAGGGCATATGCCAAACTTTGGAGATAGTGATTTAATTTAATTTTTGAATTGTTAAGCTTTTGTTTATTTTGGGAGCATTGAAAATCTTGTTTTGTATTTGAATTAGAAATATGTGTAGATACTATATTAACTGGTATCTGATGCACATGAAAATATTTTTCATGTGTTTTATGTGTTACTTGAGGCAAGTGGCATGTCCTAATTGCGAGGAGATGCTGCCCAATATTTTTTAAAAAAAATTACACCTTTTATCCAAATTATATTTAAAAGCTTCTACACTGATTATGAATTTGAGTCACGAGTGTTACATTATCTCACAGTAGTCCCCACCTGTCAAACCCAGTTGAATGGTTTGTTAGAATGTCATAATCATAAATTGATGGACATGGTTCGATCTGTTATGAAATTCGCTGAATTTCCACAATAATTTTGGGTATTTGCACTTGAGACTGTGGCTATGTTGTTGAACCAAGTTCATACAAAGGCATAGCCAATTTTTGCTACATTGTGGGTTATCAAAAGAATTTCGTAGGATATTATTTCTATGATCCTAATGAAACAAAGTTGTTTTTTCTTTCAAAGAATGTCACCTTCTAGGAGAAAGAGTTACTTTTAGATCTGACAGAAAAGTGGGTGATAGAAATCGAAAAAATAAAAGAAACATCCACTCTTGAAATACCAGAACCCACGCCTCAACAGCCAGTTGAAGATATACAAGCTCCTAAAAGATCCGAAATGGTCTCAAGGTCACTTAAGAAGATGAGCATATTCTTTAATAGGGCCAATATGAGCTCATTCCTAAATGTGATCCAAGAAAATTCAAAGAAATGTAATCAAATTCCGGTTCATCCAAATGGATTGAAGCCATGCAGTCCGAGATTCATTCCATCAAGTGTGGTCCTTACTAGATCTGCCAGTGGGAATTGTTTTCATAGGAAGCAAATAGATTCACAAAAGAAAACTTGGAACGGATGGGAAGGTAATGACCTTCAATGAAATATTGGTAGCAAAATGATATACTCAAAAGTAAGGTATTGACATAGGAAATTTTTTCTTCCAATCGTAATATTCAAGTTCATATGATACTGCTAGCTATAACAGTATGGTATGACTATGCAATATACAGATGGATGTGAAGACAACATTTCTTAATGGTGACATTAAGGAAGAGACTTATATGTCTCAACATGAAGGATTCACATCAGTAGAAAATGAGCATAAAGTATGCAACTTTAATGTTACAATGGACTCAAACAGGCATCGAGGAGTTGGAACCTCATAATGGACATCACTATCAAAGAGTTTGACTTTGTTAAAAATCACGAGGAACCTTGTGCATACAAGAAGGTCAGTGGGAGTGCAGTGACACTTCTAATACTCAATGTTGATGACATATTAATCATTAGGAATGATGTAGAGATGTTGCAGTCAAATGAAATGTGGTTAGCTAGTAAATTCTCAATGAAGGATATGGGTGAAACATCCTATATATTTGGAATACATATAGATAGAGATAGATCAAAGAGGAAGGCTGACCCAATCCAATTATGTCGATACCATAATGAGGAGATTCTCCGTGGAGGAGTCCAAAAGAGGATATCTCGTCATGTGTGATAATGTGACTCTATCAAGTTTGTGTGACCTAAGACTAATAAGGAGATAGATAAAATGACTTGTATTCCATATACATCAGTCCTTGGCAGTATTATGTATGTTATGATATCAGCTCGACCTTATATTGCATCTGAACTAACTGTTGCAATCATATAGTAGAATACCAGTCCATTTCATTGGAAGCCTGAAGCATATTCTTAATTATTTAAGAAGAACTCAGAATTTGTTCAAGGTTTACGAGAGTGGAGAATTAAAATTGGAAACCTATGCTGATTCAAGATTCCAATCATATGTGGATGATTTGAAATAAATCTGAATTTATATTCAAGCTCAATGGTGGTACTATCTCTTGGAAGAGTTTCAAGCAAGACACTACAATGGATTCAACCACTGAGGCCAATACATAGCTACATCAACTACAGCAAATGAGGCAGTTTAGACGATGAATTTTATTCAAGAGTTGGTTGTCATTGCTCAAGAAGTTGATTCAATTCTGGTCTACTACGACAACATCGGTGCCGTTGCACAAGCAAATGAATCGAGGTCTCATCAGAGATCCAAATATATACTGAGGAAGTTCTACATAATCTAAGAGATTGTGGAAATATGAGACATATCAGTAGAGAGAGTAATCTCTGCTGATAACGTTGTTGATCCATTGACAAAGTCCTTGCCAAGACCATCGTTTGAGAATCATTGTGAAGAAATGAGTTCGAGATATATGAGTAGTTGTCTATATGGAAAATGAGATATTGTTAGAGTAGATGTCCAGCGAGCTAACTTGTTGCTTGAGTTTTATTGACTCTTATGTAAAAACAATCTTTATTTTAACAATATTTTATGGTTTTATCTGACTATGACATTTACTTTATTTGTTTTTCAAGAAAGCTACATAGGTAAAGTTCATGAATATAAAATAGATACCATGAGGTCTGTCTCTCAACCAAAGATCGTGAAACTCATTAGGAAGATTGTATATTCTATACTGGTTCCTAGTCGATTCAACCTACTAAAATAAGAATAAAGTTCACTCGAGCTTGAAACTAGTATCTGTGATGTACACATCATGTTTCATTAGTAAGGGCATGGTGATTTCCATTTATACAAATGAGTGATCATTTGATGATACACATAACAACTCTCCATCGGACTTTCCACGTGGTTATCACTTATCGAATGGAATAGTCCGCGGTTATAGTTATACACCATTAGTTCTTTGACCCGGGACATTGTTGAGGCTCTAAGTACTAGCATGAAATTTCATTTGTTTACCAACTCCATGGAGGATCATCATGTGGAGAGGTTGGGTGTATTTTCAAAATACGTATGAGTCAATGAATTGTAAACGGGGATTTACCGCTCACCTACGGATAAAGATAACCTATGTGATTTGATGAGTTAGTAGAGAAAAGAATTTTTGTTCAGAGTAAGACATGTGCAATTGGAAAGGCGTTTCTGTTGCAATATTTCCTACCCGCAAGTGTACCGTGTCAAGTTTTAGTACTCGGTAGAGCACAAATGTCGATCCCACTAGGAGTGAAATATAATTATAAATTAATTACAACAATTAAAATAATCATACTTTATTTAGAAAATTTAATTTAATTTTTGTTTTTAATTATAAACTAAAATTACAGAAAGCGCACAAACTATTTAAAATCAGTGAGAATAAGAATCTCAGGTAAGATTTCACTTGGTCTTCAAATTATCATTGACATCTATATTTATAATTCCAACATGTTGACTACCCAAGAATTCTCAACTATTCCTATTTCATTTCCCAAGTGGACCGTATAAATCAATTATCTAAAGTCGATTTCTATATTTCTATTAAAAATCAAAAAAATGATATGAAAAGTTCACTACTCTTGATCTTTAAAATGTACTAAAAAAATTTCTTTCTTTCTTTCTTAAGCTTTCGTCTATGCATTCGGCCGAAAACACATATATACATATATAAATATTTTGCACTATTTAAAGATTAACCAACCAACTAATTATTTGAAAATCCAAAAAACATCATTCAAAACATGAAATCGTAAACGTTTACCAATCCTAAATTGAGCATTTTTCAAAATAAATCATAAACAACTTATTCTCTAAAAATATCTCAAAAGCATCATAACTCAGAAACTCTTTAAAGTAACTTAAATCATAAACATAATTGGAAAACTAGAAAAAGTCATCGTGTTATGTGTAACATCAGTCCAGTTAGGTTCAATCATCAAGTCCTCCATTAAAATCATGATCACCTGCATCGATCACACCTAGTGAGTCTAATGACTCATCAAACCTTAATCATGATAACAAGTAGTACATATACCATCACAAGCATCAATAAAAATACTTTTACTACAAATAGCTTTTCATTAATATGCATAAGCTTTAAAATTTTCATCATAAACATTTACTTTCATCATATATGTATATATATATATATATGTGTGTGTGTGTGTGTGTGTTTTCCTTTTATTGAATTCAGATCGTTAATTGTGACTTCGTTTCATCTGTAAGTCGATGTATCCATCTACATATAACCATGATACAAGACAATGGGGACATCAGCAACACTCTAACCCATCAACTGAGGTTGACCTTACATATCATCATATCCTTTTGATGGAAATATGATCGTCGGGCTCCCTCTGGGGCCTTCTCCCGTAGACGGCCTCCCTATGGGTCATTTTTCCTCACGATATCCCCAGTCATATCTTTTTATGTCACAATCAAGTCACCTTCTTCAATATTTCATTATTTTAATCACTTATAAAAATACATGCACACACACACACACACACACATATATATATATATATATATATATATATATATATATATATATATATATATATAAATACATGCATATTGTCCCTAAAACTTCCTGATTTATCCTTAGACCTTAAACCGACGATCGAAATCCATCAAAACTTAACATAACACCTTAAAATACACCCATAAATATTTCTTAAACGTAAACTTACATTCCTCGACTAATTTCCCAATTCATTTTAATATTTTAATCGTATGTCTCGGTTTTAACCCGAATCGACTCGAAACTTAACCAAAATTGAACATAACTTATTAATACCTTATACAACCAAAATCAAGAAAATTAAAGCCTTTGCATAAGCTTAGAACAGCCGCTGAAAATCTGCACTATTTCATTCAAACCCTAGCTTGAACAACCAATATGTCTCTCGACTCTATTCCTTAACCACCATTCTGGACCCTAACCGGCCATCCTAAGACATAGAACAAACCCTTAGGACACTCCTGAACCAGACTCTACAGCCCTTACACGATCAGCCCTTTAACCCGTGCCCTTCAAGCCACACGCGACCTTAAACGGCTAGCAGCCTTCCACCTCCCCTTCCAGCCCTTGCACAGCCCATCTAGGACCATGAATAGACCACTCTAGGACCCTTGAACGAAACCCAAATGGCAGCCCATAGCTGTGCCAACCTAGAACCCAAGTTCGAAACCCTAGGACTTTAGAAACCTAATCTTTGTGCATCATGTTACCCTATCTTGTCCAGCCCTAAAACATGCACCTAAAGACCCTTAAACATGTGAAGAAACGTCCTTTCTAGTAACCCTACCTGTGATACCCTTGTCCCACATTTGAAAAATTAAAGATTTAAAATGAGTTTATAATGGGCTACAATGAACTTTTATAGCAACTTGGGTTAATTATTTTCGTAAAACTAGGACGAATACGAAGTAGTTGCAATAGGGGCCCATTGTGCAGTTACACAGACTCGGGCTCGGGCTCGGGACGTGACATAATGGTATCAGTGCCGGTCACCGGCATGGAACACCGGGAAATAAGTGCTATGCGGGGCAAAGTGCTACGTGCATGGGAGCCACCTCTTGAACCTGCGGAGCAAAGTGCTACATGATGGGAGCCACCTTTTGAACATGTAGGAGCCACCTCTAGATTCTCAGCGCTGGTGGATCAAGTGGTCAGGCCGCGACGAGTACTTCGTGTTCTAAAGGAGGGGTGATTGTGATACCTTTCTCCCACATTTGAAAAATTAAAGAATTAAAATGAGTTTACAATGGGCTACAATGAACTTCTATAGCAATTTGAGTTAATAATTTTCGTAAAGCGACGATGAATATGAAGTAATTGTTATAGGGGCCCATTGTGCAGTCACGCAGCCGTGGGCTCAGGCTCGGGACGTGACACTACCATGGCAGCCCCTTTGTGCATCATAAGAAAGAGTTTTAAAAGATGAAAACTTAGTTTTATCATGTTTATGCCAAAAATGAAATAAAAGAAGTGTATCATGTTTTTCATACAAATATTTATAAAAACATATAATATGAACGATGATTGAAGGAAGATTAAGGCTGCCTTTGCGTATTTTACGCATGGAAAACAATCATTGACACGAGAGAAATTGGTGGCGGAGAGACGAGGGGAGGGGGAGGTGGAGGGAGGGGATATTTGCTGAAATTTCCTTCAAATTCACATGAAGGTTTTGTTGTGTGTCCGTGTGTGGTGCTCATGGAAAGAGTACTGTTGGAACTTTTCAAGTTCGAAATCTTAATTTTGATGTTATCAAAACTTGTTAATTTGTGTTACTAATAATCTACCTTAGTGTGCAGAAGCTAGGATCATTCACGAGCTGTTTACATCGCAAGCTGAAGACCCAAATGATCGCCCAAACTGAATTAGTCTAACTGCTATGTCAATTGAACAGTCCAGCTGATTGTCCAGTTGATAGGTGGTTCAGCAGGAGAACCTCAGAAGCCTGACCAGCTAAAGGAATGTTCAACTGATGAAGAAACCCAGCTGATCAGTTCAACTGAATGAGAGTAAATCAGTTCAGCTGACGATTCAACTGATTTCACCAGCCCAACTGAAGATCAATTCGGCTGACCATTTCGGAGTATCAGTCAGAATCTTTCGTTTGTTGATGAAGACAAACTATTTCAGTGTATTCCAGTTGTACCTTCACGTATTCCAGTTGTACGTGAAGGTACAAAGCCATTGTCTAATCAAAGGACATTAATGGACGTTGCATCAGAGCATTAAAGACAAAACGTTTCAGAAGCGCAGTCAGAAAGTTTAGACACAAAGTCCAAGAAACGAATTCAAGATGCAACAGATACAATAAATGAGTCTCACTGTACTTTCAGTTTTCCCGTCTATATAAAGAGAAGATCAATGAAGACTCAATAAGAAGAACGATATATAGAAACAAAAAACTTTAATGAAAACAAGAGAGAAAAGAAAGGGCACGCACATTGCACATCAGCTTTCAGAAGCAATTAGCCCAGAGTGACACTTTAACGTGTTATCTGCTTAGTTTAGAAGCATATTTCTCTCAGTGTGTGAGAACATCCTTGTGCAGTTCTCACACACAAACACTCTCAACCACTCAAATATAGTCTTGCACAAAGACGTTAAACTTGTGTATGTAGTCTTTGACACATAGACGTTAAAGAAGTGTTGGCCGGAAGGTGTTGCCTTTAGTCGTAGCTAGGAGTTCAGTTTAGGTAGTAGTGTAAGTCCTAACTGAGTGTGTTTGTACAAAGTGTTGTATAATTCAAAGTCTTCTAGTGGATACTATCCGAGGCGGTAGAAAAAATGACGTAGGAGCAGTTGAAGTCTCTGAACATCCGTAAAATTATCTTGTATATTTAACTGATTAACTAATGTTTTCAAACTGTTTGGATCAGTTAGAGTATCAGTCAGTTCAGTTGTCACCATAACTGAACTGATGAATACAAAAACTAATCTACCCTTTTTCGTTTATTCAGTTTACATGAGATAAATTTTTTTCTAATATAACAGTCTTCTTCACGAAGAATTACTTCGAGTTTCTTCCGCTTGGTTTTAAACCAAACTCTATTTAATTCATCGGTGTTAACATTCTTATAACACGAGCTATTGCAGCTCATTTGAGAATATAGTGTTTGAAATGCCTTTAAAGAAACTAACACACTCGATCCTTCAAGTAATAGTGTTAGGTGTGAGTTTGTGTGTTTTTTTAGGGTTTGGAAACTCTAACTTTGCTATAAAACACATGGTACAAGTTTTAGTCCCAATAACCTAGGTAAAATAGGCCCATTAAATAGCAATTAAAATATTTAATTAATGATACTTTTGAAAATACTAGCCGAGCCTTCGAAAAGTCCTTATTTTCGTCAAAAATTGATTGCCAATTTAAAATACGACTCGGCGCGTAAAAATACCTCAATTTCAAAAATACATATTAAAATATACCATATATTAAATAATTATTTAATAAAAATATTTTCTTTTATGGTCCTCGGTCTCCGTTCTTCGATCGTTTCTTGAGTAACACAGTTCTATTCTAATAGAAAACTACATTTTTAAACATTTAAACATGCACTCCCTAATTAATTCATGAAATTAAAACAATTTAATTAGCCGTTTTCCATTTTCTCTATATTTGCATGCAGTTGGATTACGTTATTGCATTTTGGACCTTACAAAATAATTTCAATTGCAAAATAATTTTTTTAATGGATTCGTTTGAGTTACTGGCCTTCTGAACCATATAAACACCAACGATATATTTTCCTACGGTTCTATTCAAAATCCCCTCTCTAGAGTTATATATCTCGAATAAATATGACAATTCAATCAATGATCAATTAGTTGAAAGCAATAAGATCCAGAAAATATAAATATACAAAGAATTAATTTGCATATATAAATCTACAATTCATATATTAATATTCGATCAAACTACATCGTCCTCTAGGTTTAATAAATAATTTCATGAATGGAAAACAACAAAATAAATTTATTTTCTTCACCATCATTAATAGACTAAAATTAAGTAAGAAAAATGGAAGAATAATCGAATCATATTTTTGACTCCGTCCCCGATAGATGCGCTCTTCCTCTTCGTTCTTCGTTCACGCTCTCTTTCCCGTTCTTTGGATTTTTGTGTGTGACCGTAGCTCTCTCTTGTGGCTAGGGTTTAAATTTATAATGTGTGAATAGTTATGGAAGCCCAAGAAAATCCCGTCAGATTATGTCTCCTTCGCGTGCAGTTCCACAGGATTTCGTGTAGCCGTGCACGAGACGCTATGCTCACTAGGTTCACAAGTTATGTGCTATGCTTTCTTGTTAACATCACTTTTCCATTTTAGAATTTAATATATTCTTTGTTGATCGCAAGTTATGCGCTCATGCTTGATTCCTACAACGACATAAACAACTGCCAAAACACATAAATTCGCTCGATATTCGCAAATTAATATATTATGTCACTATTATTACTCAAAGATTCATCACATTGTTTTCGAATTCATTTGCAACTGTCGATATACGAAAGGTTGTAGATTCGATCGAGATAAATGAGTTAAAGAGAATGGACTGTACTGTATTTTAACCATAACTTAAGGTCCTTAAAATCACTATCAGTGATACCTAGGGGTCATGGACTGATTCTACTGCATGTTTGGTTTAAAAGAAAAACATTATATGCATGTTTAATTTTTATAAGTGATGAAAATACGAAATGTTGAAGGATTTGAAGAAATTGTTACTAATATGTTGATACGATAATATGTTAATACGTAGTCCAAGGCTCAGTTGACGGGTGAGAGTGTTGCTGATGTTCATTCCGCCCAGTACTGTTGTTGCAGGTAGATGGATCCATCGCCCAACAAGAATACGAATATGAAACTCACAATTAACGATCTGAATTCAACGAAAACGAATACGCATATGAATATGAAAAATAAAAATATGTTTATGAACATTCTACAATCACTACTGCATGTTTGGTTTAAAAGTAAACATTATATGCATGTTTAATTTTTATAAGTGATGAAAATACGAAATGTTGAAGGATTTGAAGAAATTGTTACTAATATGTTGATACGATAATATGTTAATACGTAGTCCAAGGCTCAGTTGACGGGTGAGAGTGTTGCTGATGTTCATTCCGCCCAGTACTGTTGTTGCAGGTAGATGGATCCATCGCCCAACAAGAATACGAATACGAAAGTCACAATTAACGATCTGAATTCAACGAAAACGAATACGCATATGATTATGAAAAATAAAAATATGTTTATGAAGAATATGAATATGAATAAATTTACGATGATATGAAAATGTTTATGAAAAAATTTTATGTTTAAGTTTATGCATCATTATGAAACTTTATTTTACGTAAAAATATTTTCACTATTGCACGTGTTCTGTATATATATTTTATCAAGATTATGGTTTGCCGAGTCTTTAGACTCACTAGGTGTGATTGATGCAGGTGATTATGATAATAATGATAATGGAGATCTTGATGGTTGATCTTACTAGACTGAAGGTGCACATAACCCGGGGACCAACGCTAGTTTTCCGCACTAGACTTATGATTAAGAATTATGACTTTAAGGATTATGTTAAAGATATTTTTATGACATTTATTATGATTTTGAGTGGTTTTGAGAGGTTGTTATTTTAGCAATTTTGCTAAGTTAGGGTATACAATCGTTTGACGATTTTATGATTTAAACTATTTCCTTTGAATTTTCAAATATAGTTGATGATTTTATTTTAAAAACGGTGCAAGGTATTTTAAAGTACATATAAAGGTATGATTTTAATTTCGGCCGAATATTAGGAGGGAAAAATTTTTTTCTAGTACTTTTTAATAAAACGAGTAATGGATGTTTCAGGTCAAGGATATATTAATTAATTAATATTTAACTGAGTAATTAAATAAAAGTTATTAGTTTAAAGCAAAAATAAATAAATGTTTGTGTATCAAAATTAGATATTAATTTAATCATGCATGATATTTTCAAGTGTGAAATACATATGTGAGAGTTTTTGAATAATGAAAAACAGTATCATCATAAAAACGAGTCCTGGTTAGACCAGAAAGAGAGTTTCACTTATGTGTAATCAATAGCTGAATTAAACAGATAAATTTTACACACAAGTCTTGAATGTCTCCATTGTAAAATCTCGGCTGAACTATTTCCTGCATAGCACCGTCGTGTCACTGTCCTGAGTCATCGCACCACCGTCGGATTTTGATATTCCGACGCTCTAATCTCGATGAAATTTTTTTGTGGATTTATAATGCGATCTACACGAGAAACAAAGCATCTGATCGTGAACTTGATTTAGGATATTGAGTAAAGTGGTTGATTCCAGTGTTCGTTCGTTGGGATTTATAATAATTACTAATTCTGTTAATCTCGTACTAGTTAGGTGTTTAGCGTTCTTAAACACACTGGTAAATCAAACATAAATGTCCTATAAATTGTTTAAATCACATGACAACAAAAGAAGTTTTGATCGTCAAAACACAAAAAATTTAAACTTTCGTTACTCCTTGGATGTGAGAAAACAATACTCTAACATTACCACGGGGTAAATTTTGCTTCTGTCGGAGCTGGTGCCTTTAAAAAAACATTCTGAGGATCGGTACCTTTTCTTCTTTCTTGCTTAAAACCCAATATATTTATTTTATTTTAAATTTACACCCTTATATAATGTAATATAATATACTTGTAAATATAAATATATAAAACCAAAATCAGTAATGATAGGTTTATTGTTAGATATAATTTAATTGTTGTGATGAGAGTCAAAAACAGTAGGTCGTGATAGCTAAACAGAAGAAAACATAAATAGCAGAAGCACTTGTATCGCTAAAACATAATTAGTACTTATCAAGTAACGAACGCCTTGGAAAACTAGAAGCAGAACTTAGCTTAAGCAGAAAGCATAACTTAACATCATTCGTTTAATAGTTACGTCTTAAATGTTACCGTTACTTTACCTAGTAATAGTATTAATTACACCATTTAATGATGTACGAAGTCATTTAAAGCGCCTTACTAGTTTTGGTATAAAACTAAGACCGTTTATTCTGAAACTTTTTGTAAGACCCTTTTTCAGTGATATAACTGATTTACTCAGAAGTCAAAAAAGTTGTTTTTTTTTAGACATTGGATTCAAGATTTCTATATATTAAAGGATCAATCCAATATAGAAAACAACCATTATCATTATCAAAGAACACATTCTCTATCCAACGTTGTTTTGAGCGATCAAGAACTTATCTTTATCTTCAAGCTCAAATATACAGAAAATCAGCACACTCTTTATGGCAAATATCTGATCTTCTGAGATCATCTTGTGCTGTTGTTTTGTTATCTCTTCACAATCTATTCACTTTACTATATCTTATTGAGAAGAGTTTGTAATCTGAAAAATAGTCTTTTCCAAAACCTTGTCGTGTTCATTACTTTTTGTTGTGAAGCTAAGAGTTTCGGTAGGCAAAGGGTAAGTCCTACTGAAGTGGGTGGGTAAGAGTTATACTGTTAAAACCAAAGTTTTTTAATAATATCTTCTGGAAACAGAAGAAAGGGGGACGTAGAAGATTTCATCTTCGAACTTCGAGAAACAACTACTGTCTACTGCATACTGGTTTATTGTTTTCACCTCAAACCATCAGTTCGTTTCTGCACAAGTTATTGTGATCTGCTGAAAATTATTCGAACAAGATAAGTTATAATCTCTAACAGGATCCTAGCACCTTTGCAGAAACGTCCAATAAAGGAACAAATTTATTCACCTCCCTCTAAACTCTATATCGATCCCCAACAAGTGGTATCAGAGTGAGTTATTCTTGTTCTGAAAATCTTCAACAGAAATGACACATTTTAGCAAAGTCCTTATGTTCCCAAAAGAGGATTTCGATGATCGGAAGATCAGGATGCAAGCTCATCTTGCAGCCCAAGACGATGATATGTGGTTTGTCATCACAAATGGTCACTTGAAAATTCTAAAGCCTAATACAGCTATTGCTGTTACTGAAGGTGCACCACAAATGCTTTAAAAGCAAAGAAGTGAATGGACAAGCGAGGACAAGAAGAAAGCAAATCTAGACATTGTTGCGAAGGATATTCTCTACAAAACACTTGACAAGAATACTTCATCAAAATCAAGATGTGTCCTATAGCAAAAGAGATTTGGGAGAAACTCATCCAAATCTGTTAAGGAAATGAATAGACAAAGGAAAACAAGCTGTCTGTGGCAATGCAAAAGTTTGAAAATCTCAAGATAAAAGCTGGAGAAACTCTAAGGGAGTTTGATGAGCGATTCAGCAGTTTGGTAAATGAACTAGAAGCTTTGGGAAAGGAACATGGCAATAGAGAAGTGACACTCAAGGTGATGAGAGATTTACCCAAGGAATGTGTAATGCCCGAGATTTTATATCGTGTTCAATTACGATTATAGACTTTTAATCGAGACGATTATGAAAGGGCTAACCGAGACACAAAATGAGATCGCGTGTGAGAATTGATGTGCGAGGACAGTAGCATCGGCGCACATGCGCGACCGGATGCGCGCACATGCGCCAAAAAGGCAGAAGACCTCGTGCATATGCGCGGAAGATGTCGCGCATATGCGCGAGCCTTTGCAGTTGAGTACCAGTAGGCCTCGCGCATATGCGCCAGTAATGTTGCGCATATGCGCGAGTTGCCGAGATCGAGACCAGTAGGTCTCGCGCATATGCGCCAGAAATGTCGCGCATATGCGCGAGACATGCAGAATGAAGAAGTGACATTTGGCGTTTTCATGTACGTTGGTATATATATATATATATATATATATATATATATATATATATATATATATATATACATGCAAAGCTTCTTCAGAAAAGAAGGAAACGGAAGCTTCGGGGGAAAAGTGCTTTTGATTCTAAAATTCGATTTTACGATCAATCCGTCCGTTAGATTTTAAATCCGACTTCGGTACTGTGTTCCTATCGACGTAGGCTACGATTGGACGTAAGTTTTATTACGTTTTAACATGTTTTGAAATTATGATGTTGTTAGAATTGAGTACACGTCATATATGTTGTTCTTGACATGTTAGACAGCGTAGAATCGAAGTCAGATTAAGAAACGGACTGAATATGGAATTGTTATGATTTTCAGAATGAAGTTGACTGAGATGTGATATCTGATTTGTAAAGGGATTGATTATAAATTATTAGAACTGGTATATACTGGTTTGGTATCGCCGGTATCGCAGGATTGTACTGTTGTACTGTCAGAATTTGATAAAACAGAGATGTTGTGATTTGATTAGAATATTGATAAAGAATATATTGGTATTGTCATTGCCAGATTGAACAGTGACAGACTTTGAGTCGAGACTTTGATTGTATCAGCGTGACAGCAAGAAAGGTATAAATAAATGTTGAGTTGGGATTGCACAACTCAAGTTAAGTTTGACTTGAGTTTCCCTAAATCACATACTTTATTTTATTGCATTGATATTTGCAGATTATCAGATTGATATGTTAATTAGATTGATATGTTAATATATTGACTTAGAACAGGGTCAGAGTCCGAGTCTAGGGCAGATCAGCCTAGCTAGGGCAGAACCGCCGAGTCTTTCTCAGAACCGATAAGACTCTAGACTTACGGTGTATCGAAGAGCTTTAGATGTAGATCGACTTCTATCTCAGACACTCGATACAGAATACCAAAGTCTAACTTAGATTGGGATCCCTAGATTTGAGATAAGATAAGATTAGATCACGAGTCATTGATTCATGTAGTCAGATTAGATACATGCTTCGATGTTTGTTTATGCTTTTATATATGTTTTATATGATTGCATGTATACATTGTTTATACTGGGACATTCATATCTCACCGGAGTTATCCGGCTGTTGTCTTGTTTGTATGTGTGCATGACAACAGGTGGGACACGTACAGGGTCACAGAGGTGAAGACAGATCGAGATTAGAGTGGTGATACCGGACTTGGACTAGAGCTAGGGTTTGAACACTTGATAGTAGTTGTTGAACCTGAGTTTGTATGATTGTATATTTTATCAGATTTATACTTTTATACTGATATGTATAGGAGTTTGATTCCATTACCTTCCGCATTTTAAAAAAAATAAAAATTTAGACCCTGTTTATTATAATTGATTAATTAGTCCCAATCATGATTAAAAGATGATTAGCGTCCGGGTCCCCACAACAGGTGGTATCAGAGCGATAGATCCTTTAGATTGAGATAGAAGAGGCTAGGGAGCGGGGTAGACTGAGGTTTTCTTTCCTGCTTTTGAATGCTAGCATGTCTTACTGCTTTATTACATGTTTCTTCTTTATCTGATTTGATATAGAAATATGTTTTATTGAGATTGGATCAGTACTGATTCTAGATCAGCAGTAAGATGATCAGAGGAGGATTGAAACAGAATTGTTGTATCTGTTACTAATCTATTTGATTATTAGATATGCCTCCGAGACGAGTACCAGAACAGGGAAGTACATCCAATCCTCCAATGGATGTAACACCGACTCCAATGGAAACGTTATTGAAACGATTTCATTCATTTCATCCGCCAACCTTGAAAGGCACAGAGAATGCTGTGGAGTGCGAGAGTTGGCTCGATGATATAGAGATGTTGTTCGAATCCTTGGAGTATACAGATGAGAAGAGGGTGAAATTAATTGGACACCAGTTACACGACGTTGCCAAGGACTGGTGGATTACGAGGAAGAGAGCCATGGAGCATAGAGGTACGAATATTACCTGGAATATATTTAGAACTGAATTCTACCAACGTTTCTTTCCAGTGTCGTACCGGAAGGACAAGGGGGCGGAGTTTGCCAACCTTAAGCAAGGACCGATGAACATAGAAGAATACGTGTCAAAGTTCTCCTCCTTGCTGAAATTTGCTCCACATGTGGCTGACAGCGAAGAAGCTACTGCTGACCAGTTCATCAATGGCCTGAACCCCGACATTTTCACATTGGTGAACACAGGGCGACCAGATAATTTTACTGATGCCCTGAACAGAGCCTAGGGAGCAGAAACCGGTCTGATGAGACAGAAAGGGGCTTCATTTGTGCCTCCAGCACCGAGACCACAGCAACCACCTCCCAGATTTGAGAGTGGCAGCAGTAGTGGAGGAAAAAAGGAATTTTTGAAAGCCAGGGGAAAACAATTCAAGAAATCTGGCAGCAGTTCTTCCAGCTCCGGTGGTTCCAGACTGAGCCAGAGTTACACTGGAGTTTATTGCAAGACTTGCGGAGGAAGACATGCAACTGAGCAATGCCAGGGAGTGACTGGTAGTTGCAATGTTTGTAAACAGCCGGGACACTTTGCTAAAGTGTGTCCCCAGAGAGGTTCCCAAAGAGCGCAGGGGGCCGAGTCATCAGGATCAGCAGCACAGACTGAGAGACGATCAGCTGCTGTTCATACATTCCAGCCAGCGCCAGCTCAGTCACAGCAGAGGCCAGGAGGAAGCCAGATAGTTGGCCAGCCTCCGAGACAGCAGGCCAGAGTCTTCGCTTTGACAGAGGAGCAGGCCCAGGAAGCACCAGATGACGTTGTGGCAGGTAACTGTTCTTTATGTGGTTATCCTGCTTACGTATTAATTGATACCGGTGCTTCACACACATTTATTTCTGAACGATTTGCATTAAGTCATACATTGCCTGTAGAGTCTTTAGCTACTGTAGTGTCTGTTTCTTCTCCATTGGGGATATGATTGATATCTGTAAATTCTGTTAAGCGTTGTGTACTACAGTATGACGGGCATGAGATTGAGTTAGATTGCATCGTACTTGGGTTGTTAGATTTTGATTGTATTATCGGTGTTGATATGCTAACCAAGTACAGAGCGACTGTTGATTGTTTCCACAAGATAGTGAGATTCAGACCAGCTATGGCTGAAGAGTGGAAATTTTACGGTAAGGGTTCTAGATCGAGAATTCCTTTAGTATCCGTATTATCTATGACTCGATTGTTACAGAAAGGAGCAGAAGGGTTCCTTGTATATTCAGTAGATTTACTGAAGTCGAGTCCAGCATTGGCAGATCTGCCAGTGGTACGTGAGTTTGCTGACGTCTTCCCAGATGAGATCCCTGGGTTACCTCCAGTTAGAGAGATAGACTTCAGCATTGAACTGATGCCAGGTACAGTACCGATTTCTAGAGCTCCGTACAGAATGGCACCAGTTGAACTGAAAGAATTGAAAGACCAGCTTGAAGATTTACTGGCCAAGGGGTACATCAGACCAAGTGTTTCTCCTTGGGGTGCTCCAGTACTATTCGTAAGGAAGAAAGATGGTTCAATGAGACTCTGCATCGACTATCGGCAACTGAACAAGGCAACGGTAAAGAATAAATATCCTTTGCCTCGTATAGATGATTTATTCGATCAGTTGCAGGGTTCTTCAGTATATTCCAAGATCGATTTGAGATCGGGATATCATCAGCTGAGAGTCAGAGATTCTGATATCTCAAAGACAGCATTCAGAACCAGGTATGGGCACTATGTATTTGTTGTCATGCCGTTTGGTCTGACGAATGCTCCAGCTGTATTTATGGGATTGATGAACCGTATCTTCCAGAAATATCTCGATGATTTTGTGATTCTTTTCATCGATGATATTTTGATTTATTCAAAGAATATGAGTGAGCATGCGAGCATTTAAGAACTGTGTTGCGAATTCTAAGGGCTGAGAAGTTATATGCTAAACTGTCGAAATGTGAGTTTTGGCTAAGACAGGTAGTATTTCTGGGTCATATTATATCAGGAGATGGTATATCAGTTGATCCCAGTAAAGTGGAAGCCGTGATTTCTTGGCCAAGACCGACATCAGTACCTGAAATTCGCAGTTTTATGGGTTTAGCAGGATACTGCCGTCGTTCCATTAAAGATTTCTCGAGTATAGCTAAACCAATTACTCAGCTGACTCAGAAGAATGCTCCATTTGTTTGGTCTGAAGAGTGTGAGACCAGTTTTCTGGAGTTGAAGAAGATGTTGACCAGTGCACCGATGTTGACTATTCCCTCCGGTACTGGTGATTTTGTGGTTTATTGCGACGCGTCTCACAGAGGGTTGGGATGTGTGCTGATGCAACCAGGGCATGTTATTGCCTATGCCTCAAGACAGCTTAAACCACATGAGACTCATTATCCAATTCACGATCTAGAATTGGCAGCCATTGTCTTTGCATTAAAGATATGGCGACATTACCTTTACGGTGAAAAGTTTGAGATATATTCTGATAATAAGAGTTTGAAATATCTGTTTTCACAATCTGAATTGAATATGAGACAGCGAAGATGGCTTGATTTGCTTAAAGATTTTGATTGTGAAATCAAATACTATCCAGGAAAGTCTAATGCAGCAGCTGATGCACTAAGTCGAAAGGTATGTTCTTTATCCTTATCGACGATTGGTGTTTTAAATTTGATCGAAGACTGCTGTTTGTCTGGATTAGAATTTGAAACGGATTATAGACCGTTGAGACTCTATACGGTGCAAGTAGAACCAGAGCTGATTATGAGAATTAAGGCAGCTCAGCGAGGTGGTCAGGATGTACAGAAATCAGTATCGATGGTTAGAGCAGGACATCGATCAGAGTATCAGGTACGTGATAACATTTTGTATGTGAATAATCGTCTGGTTGTGCCGAATGTTTCAGATTTGAGACGACAGATACTGTCAGAAGCGCACAACAGTCGATTCAGTATTCATCCTGGTGGCAGAAAGATGTATAACGACTTGAAAAGATAGTTTTGGTGGAACCAAATGAAGACTGACATTGCCGAATTTGTTTCCAAATGTCTGAATTGCCAACAGGTGAAAGCAGAAAGAAAGAAACCCGGAGGATTATTACAGAGTTTGTCCATTCCTGAATGGAAATGGGATCACATTTCCATGGACTTTGTGACGCAGTTGCCGCGTTCCTCCCGAGGTTGTGATGCGATTTGGGTCGTGATTGACAGATTGACCAAATCCGCCTGTTTTATTCCGTACAAGATGACGTACAGATTTGACCAGATGGCAGAGATCTATGTCAGAGAAGTGGTCAGATTGCATGGGATGCCGAAGTCGATTGTATCAGATCATGATCCTCGATTTACTTCGCACTTCTGGCAGAGTTTGCAGCAGGCTCTCGGTACGAAGTTACATCTGAGTACCGCATATCATCCACAGACCGACGGACAGTCAGAGCGGACTATCCAGACATTGGAAGATATGCTGAGAGCAGTAGTGCTAGATTTTAGCACTAATTGGCAAGATGCATTGCCTCTTTTTGAGTTTTCGTACAACAATAGCTATCAGACGAGTATTGAGATGGCACCATTTGAAGCGTTGTACGGAAAGAAATGCATATCCCCGCTCTATTGGGATGATATCTCTGAAGTGCCTGAAACTGGACCAGATATGATCAGAGATATGACAGAAAAAGTGAAGCTAATTCAAAAGAAAATGAAGGCAGCACAAGACAGACAGGCCAAATATGCCAATGTTCGACGTAGACCATTGGTATTTGACGTAGGAGACCGAGTATTTTTGAAGATTTCACCTTTCAGAGGAGTTGTCAGATTTGGCAAGAAAGGGAAACTGTCTCCAAGATACATTGGGCATTATGAGATACTCGAGAAGATAGGAGATCGTGCCTATCGACTTGCCTTACCGCCTTCATTATCGGGGATACATGATGTCTTTCATGTATCGTTACTAAGGAAGTACCTTCCTGATGCTTCACATGCTATACAACCAGACGAGGCCGAGCTTGATGAATCTCTGAGCTATGTTGAAAAACCGATTCAGATTGTTGATCGTAAAGAAAAACAGCTCAGAACGAAGATAATTCCACTTGTAAAAGTGCAATGGACTCGTCATGGTGTAGAAGAAGCAACCTGGGAGACTGAATCAGATATGAGACAAGAATTCCCAGAGTTGTTTCGATGATGTAAATTTCTTATACAGTTTTGTATATATACTCCTTGTTGATACGAATGAAATGCCTATGATTTCGAGGACGAAATCGTATCTTAGGGGGGGAGAAATGTAATGCCCGAGATTTTATATCGTGTTCAATTACGATTATAGACTTTTAATCGAGACGATTATGAAAGGGCTAACCGAGACACAAAATGAGATCGCGTGTGAGAATTGATGTGCGAGGACAGTAGCATCGGCGCACATGCGCGACCGGATGCGCGCACATGCGTCAAAAAGGCAGAAGACCTCGCGCATATGCGCGGAAGATGTCGCGCATATGCGCGAGCCTTTGCAGTTGAGTACCAGTAGGCCTCGCGCATATGCGCCAGTAATGTTGCGCATATGCGCGAGTTGCCGAGATCGAGACCAGTAGGTCTCGCGCATATGCGCCAGAAATGTCGCGCATATGCGCGAGACATGCAGAATGAAGAAGTGACATTTGGCGTTTTCATGTACGTTGGTATATATATATATATATATATATATATATATATATATATATACATGCAAAGCTTCATCTGAAAAGAAGGAAACGGAAGCTTCGGGGGAAAAGTGCTTTTGATTCTAAAATTCGATTTTACGATCAATCCGTCCGTTAGATTTTAAATCCGACTTCGGTACTGTGTTCCTATCGACGTAGGCTACGATTGGACGTAAGTTTTATTACGTTTTAACATGTTTTGAAATTATGATGTTGTTAGAATTGAGTACACGTCATATATGTTGTTCTTGACATGTTAGACAGCGTAGAATCGAAGTCAGATTAAGAAACGGACTGAATATGGAATTGTTATGATTTTCAGAATGAAATTGACTGAGATGTGATATCAGATTTGTACAGGGATTGATTATAAATTATTAAAACTGGTATATACTGGTTTGGTATCGCCGGTATCGCAGGATTGTAATGTTGTACTGTCAGAATTTGATAAAACAGAGATGTTGTGATTTGATTAGAATATTGATAAAATATATTGGTATTGTCATTGCCAGATTGAACAGTGACAGACTTTGAGTCGAGACTTTGATTGTATCAGCGTGACAGCAAGAAAGGTATAAATAAATGTTGAGTTGGGATTGCACAACTCAAGTTAAGTTTGACTTGAGTTTCTCTAAATCACATACTTTATTTTATTGCATTGATATTTGCAGATTATCAGATTGATATGTTAATATATTGACTTAGAACAGGGTCAGAGTCCGAGTCTAGGGCAGATCAGCCTAGCTAGGGCAGAACCGCCGAGTCTTTCTCAGAACCGATAAGACTCTAGACTTACGGTGTATCGAAGAGCTTTAGATGTAGATCGACTTCTATCTCAGACACTCGATACAGAATACCAAAGTCTAACTTAGATTGGGATCCCTAGATTTGAGATAAGATAAGATTAGATCACGAGTCATTGATTCATGTAGTCAGATTAGATACATGCTTCGATGTTTGTTTATGCTTTTATATATGTTTTATATGATTGCATGTATACATTGTTTATACTGGGATATTCATATCTCACCGGAGTTATCCGGCTGTTGTCTTGTTTGTATGTGTGCATGACAACAGGTGGGACAGGTACAGGGTCACAGAGGTGAAGACAGATCGAGATTAGAGTGGTGATACCGGACTTGGACTAGAGCTAGGGTTTGAACACTTGATAGTAGTTGTTGAACCTGAGTTTGTATGATTGTATATTTTATCAGATTTATACTTTTATACTGATATGTATAGGAGTTTGATTCCATTACCTTCCGCATTTAAAAAAAAAAAAAAATTTAGACTCTGTTTATTATAATTGATTAATTAGTCCCAATCATTATTAAAAGATGATTAGCGTCCGGGTCCCCACAGAATGGGTGTCAAGACAATGGCTATAAGAGTTTCAAAAGATCTGAACAAGTTGGAGCTACACGACTTGTTTGCAGATTTAAAAGCCTATGAGTTTGAATTGGAAGTAAGAAGTGGAGAAGAACCCTTGTTGAATCCACCTACCAAGACTCTTGTAGCTACTGCTACTGCTACAGTTGTTCCAAATGTATCACCTGCTGCTGCTATTGAAAGCAAATCTGACAAGATTGCTGAACAAATCAGAATGATGCAATGTCCCTATTTGTGAAGAAATTTTCAAGATTCATGAAGAAGAATCACCGAGCATACCAAAATCCAAACCGAAACTTTAAGAAGGAATCACCACCTGGTGATATGGCATGTTTCAATTGTGGAAAAATTGGACATTTTATTGCTGATTGCCCGAAACCTAAGAAGGATGACCAAAAGAAGAAGGAGTACAAGCGGAATGATAAGAAGTCTAGAAAAGACCGCAAAACAATGATTGATGAAGAAAGTAAATCTAAATGGGCAGATTCTAGCTCTGTTTCTTTTGACTAAGATGACCATTCCAGCAAAAGTGATGAAGAAGAAATCAAGTGTCTCATAGCTAACACTGAATCAGCCTCGAAATCTGGAGAGGTATTTGATTTTGATTATGATGAATTTACACGAAATGATTTAGTGAAGGCATTGCATGATACGGTAGAAGAGTACTCAATTTTTTCAGTCATTCAAGGAAGTTAAAGTTGAAAATCAAAACTTGAAAGATCAGATCAGTAAGTTCACTTGCTTGCAAGAAAACAGCTGCAGTGATCTAAAAGTTGAGATAAGTAAATTGAGAACTAAGAATGACAGAGTAAATGCAGATTACCAGATGATGAAGTCTGAAAATCAGAAGCTATCGTACTAGTGAATGCATGGAATAAATCTTCTGTTTCATTAGAGAAGATGCAAGAATTACAAAAGCAATCTGGAGACAGGAGTGGTCTCAGATTCAGTAATAATGAAAGCATTTATGAAATAAGTACAAAGCCAAAACTGGATATGTGGAAAGGAAAATACATTTAATTTGTTAAATCCAGTGTGGTACCAGAACCAGAAGTACCAACTGTTCAAATTAAAGGTTTGTAGACCAGACGAACATAAGTAAACATTATGTTTTGGGTTATGTTGAACCTAAGAGTAGAGTCCATCAGAGTGCTGGATCCAGTAGAGGATTCAACTCAAGAGGACAACCATTTGTGAAGGTTAGAAACAACCTGTACTATAATTGTAGACCAGTTCAAAAGAGATACAGACCAGAAAATAAAAACATAAGGGAAGAACAACATCCTAAAATGCATTTTGTTAGAAATAACATTTTTAGACCTTCTGTTGCACGCACCTCTGGGGATACCCGAAGTACAAGATCACATAAGATTGTACAAATGTTGGTTTCTAAAGGACTGATAATGCTCGGACCCAAATAGATTGGATACCAGTTACTAAAATTTGTGTTTGCAGAAACAGGAGAGGAAAGCCAAGATAAGCAGCTCTACATGGTATCTGGATAGTGGATGTTCCAGACATATGACTGGACAAAAGAGTCTACTTTCAGAAATAATGAATTTTAATGGACCAAAGATAACTTTTGGGGACAACTCAAAATGTAAAACCGTGGGTAAGGGTAAGATTATCCATGGTAATATCACTATAAATGATGTGCTCTTTCTTCAAAATCTCTGTTACAATTTAACTGTGGGATAATGATTACTCAGTAGATTTTTAGAAGCACGCATGCACAGTTAAAGATGCTAATGAGTCTATAGTCTTAACCGGAAAGAGAGAATGCAACACTTACAAAGTATCATGGAACAAAAATCATGTTAATGTTCCTACATGTTTAGTTGCCTCCGAAGTGATAAGCATTGGCTATGGCACAAGAGATTGAATCATCTTAACTTCAAGTCAATCAATAATCTCAAGAAGCAGAATATAGTTTATGGACTACCTGATATTAGGTTTGTTAAGAATCATGTATGTTCTGCATGTCAACTTGGCAAACAAGTAAGATCTAGCTTTAAGAATAAAGGTGGTAAATCAACATCAAGATGTTTGGAATTATTGCATATTGACTTATTTGGTCCAATCCATATCATGAGCTTAGGGGGAATGAAATACACTCTTGTTGTTGATGATGACTTTTCTAGATTTACTTGGGTCATCTTTCTGGCTGGAAAAGATCAAACCAGTGGCCTTCTGATCAAGTTTCTGAAAATGATTAAAAATTAAAAATAAGTCTTTGTCATTAAAATCAGAAGTGACAGGGGTACTAAATTTACTAACAAAATTCTTGAGTTATACCTAGATGAACAGTGTATTCATCATGAATATTCAGCTGCCAGAATGCCTCAACAAAATGGAGTAGTTGAGAGGAGAAACAAAAATCTTAAAGAAGCTGCTAGAACAATGCTAGCAGATGCAGACATCTCTTAGCGCTTCTGGGAAGAAGCAATCAACACCGCGTGTTACACACAAAACAAAACCATGATCAACAAGAGGCATAATCAGACTCCATATGAGATATGGAAAGGGAGCAAGCCTAAATGTATCATATTTTCATGTGTTTGGTTGCAGATAATTTGTGCATAATAATGGTAAAAATTATTAATCAGTATTTGACTCAAAATCAGATGCAAGAATTTTTCTTGGATATTCAACAGTAAGAAAAGCGTATAGAATTTTCAATAATAGAAATCTCAATGTTGAAGAATCTATTCATGTCGTCTTTGATGAAGATAGCAGTGCTCTTGAAATTTCTAACTTGTCAAATCTAAGTAACAGATTAAACAGAATTCATCTGGAACTGGATAATGAAGATGATGCAAAATCAAGTGTCAAATATGCTCAAAATCCAGAACCAGACATTCTTTTGGTAGAACCAGTTGTACAGACACAGGATGTACCAGAACTAGCAGCTGACATTCCAGAACTTAATACCGCTTTACCTGAGCATGATCCAAATCCATTGAATCAGAAAAAATCCCTCAAAACCCTTTTGTTTGGAGAAAATCACACCCTCCACCTTTGGTTATTGGAAATCCAGCAGCTCCATTAAGAACCAGAAGACAAATGATAAATGAATATATGCATGTTGATTTTATTTCTCAGGATGAACCAAAGAAGATTGAAGAAGCTCTTCTGGATCCCAGTTGGATTGAAGCTATGCAAGAAGAACTGAATCAGTTTAATAGAAATGAAGTGTGGTTTCTTATACCTAGACTGTAAGGTCCAAAATTAAGAAGACGTAATTCAACTGCATGCAAATCTATGAAATATGAAAAATGAGTAATTAATTGACTTTAATTGCTAATTAATTATGTGACATACTTGTTTATATGTTAAATGTGATTTTTATTGTCATCATGCATAAAATGGTATTTTTAAGGAATATTCAAGCGACGATGGAGGAACGGGGACCGAGGGCTGAAAAATGTAAAATGTTTTTATTAGATAATTATTTTTAATTATTTAAAATATGGTTGATGCTTTTTAGTATTTTTGAAAATAAAGGGTTTTGAGGTGATTTTATATGCCGGGGCGTAAATTTTATCGGTGTTGGTTTTTCAACTAAAATACGAGCTTTTAGGCAATCCGGCTAATAAATTCAAATATTTAATTAAGGAAAAACTTTGTTAATATTTTATTTAAATCCTAATTAGACTAATAGGCCTAATTTTAATGGCTTATTATGCCTAAGGCCTAATTAGTAATCAAATTGGTTTAAAATATAAAAATAACTCACAAAACCCTATTCTAGAAACAACAAACCATCGGCCACCTGTTTTATTTTCTGAAAACTCTCCCTCATTCACCTCCCCACACACGGCAGCACACATATTTTCACTTTGAATGATTTGCGAAGGGCTCTAGAGGAAACAAGCCAACGTTTGCGTCCCGTTCTTCGTCGTCAACGTTTATTCGTGCGTAAATTACGCAAAGGCACGCCTTAATCTTCCTTTTCTCATCCATCATGTCATAATATGTTTTTAAAAGTTTTTTATGAAACATGAAAAACCGAAGTTGTTGCCTTGTTTTCTATTTTGCATGATTTACGTATCTCTTATTGCATGCCATGATTCACGTTTTTTTGTTAAACCAAGGGCTGCCATGACATAAGGTAAGTTCAAGAGTGGTATACACCTGTTTTAGAATCGCACAAACTCACCCTGAACATCCCAAAAATTTGGCAGAAGCAAAAACACCCAAGCAACCGTGAGTTGCTGTCATGGGTTATAGGGTTCGAGTTTTTCATTGCAGGGGCTGGGGCTTGGTTTGCTTGTTTCGGGGGCTAGCCAAGGTCATGGGTGAGTCAGGGAGGGAGCCCTAGCCAAGCTATGATTCACAGTAAGAGCTGGGGAAGAGTCCTAGCCACTCAAGGATTCTACCCGAGAGCACAGCCCACAGCTGTTGCAGACTTCGCACGGGTCCATGGGTTGAGGGGCTCAACTCAGGGTCACGGGCTGGGTTAGGAGGAGGCCTTAGGGTCCTAGGTAAGTGTTAGGTGCGATGGTTCATGGCTAGATGGTCGGCTAGGGTCCTGGTTGCATCAAACATAGAGTCCATGTAGGATACTACTCTCGGCCAGCATAGGGTCACGTGGGAGGGGCTTCGTTTTTGTTTTTGGGCAGCGTTCTTAGTGGTATAAGGTTCCAGGAGGCTAGTTTAGGATGTTGGTCAAGTTTTGGTTCGACATGGTTCGGGGGTAACTCGTGAAAATCGGAAGTTGGCTCGGGGTCGAAGTTTAGGTGTCAAATAGGGTGTTTTAAATAAAGAAAAATTGGAAAACGGATCACGGGGTTGAGTCGTGGTCCATAAGCGCTAAAATAATATAAAAAGACTAAATTTAGAATTTGGAATTTTATATTAAAGTTTGGGATTTTTCGGGATTAAAACACCGTCAAAACAATTATTTAAAGATAAATGAAAAAGTCTAACATTTAAGCTAAATAAAATTATGGAAAAATTCATGTAAGCTTAAATAATTAATTGGGACATGTTAGTGTCATGAAAATCAAGTAAATTTCCAAAACGTAAAATGTCACGTCCAGGGGTAAAACGGTCTTTTTACATCTAGAAATTAGTAAAAGTCATGCTAAATGCTATTTTTATGATATTATGATTATTTTTAAATGTTTATGAAATGTTCATGATTAAATTATGATTTTTAAATCTCTAAGGGATTTTTATGATTTAAGGAAGACATTTAAAAGACATGTTGCATGCTTGGTTTCAAAAACAAAATGTTATTTTATGCATGATTTTGATAAATTGATGAGAATGTAAATGTTGAAGGAAGTGAATTGATTGTGACTAATTCGTTAATTTTGGCGACGTCGTGAGGGTTATGGTCCCAGTGGGAACCCGACGATCGTGTTTCTATCATTACGAATATGTGGTAACGGTTATGTGGTAACGGTAAGAATGGGAATATCGTGAGCGAAAAAAGCCCCAGAGGAGCCCATTTATGGGAAAAGGCCCCTGAGGTAGCCCCGAAGATCGTATTTCTATTCGAAAAATGATAGGCCATGGCCCAGTTGACCGGTGCGAGTGTTGCTGGTGTCCCCCGCCGCTCAGTATTGTGGTTACATGTAGATGGATCCATCGATTTATGATCATGATCAGGAAAGTCACAATTAACCATCTCAATTAAACAAAGGAAAAAGAAAAGGAAAAGTAAAAATGTTATGATCATGAAAAGGTTTTATGTCATGTTGAGGAAAATGGAAAAATGTTAAGGTTTATGTGATGCATGTCATGAAAATGTTTATTGTTGAAAACCAAACTCTAAATTCTGGAGTTTGACAAACTGATCAACCAACTGATAAGCGCAATTATATTCAGCAACTGGACTTAACAACTGAAATCAGCAGATCTAATAAAGAAAACTGATCAGTTGGAAACCGATCAGTTGATATATTCAGTCGTATGCTTTTAAGCTAAGCATCCTTAAACTAAACATGTCTCGGGAAAGAACATTCAACCGACAAAGAGACATAGCATACTGCAACTGAATATGAAACGCTGCACCTCAATCAATACAGCTTAGAACAACGCATTTCGACTAAAGCAGTTAAGATGCGGCATTACAATAAATGAAGCAAACAATGACCAAAGAATAATGAAGTGGCAATCAACGGACACAAAGATTCAAATATATCTCAAGTTACCGTTGGAAGGGAAGCTTATAAATATGACAGAAAAACAGCTGAATAACAAGAAGAAGAAGATCACTCTATTCAAAGCTTGCTATTACTCTGCCAAAATCATAGCTCACTCTTACTTGGTTTATTCCTAGCAGTCAAGGTTACAATTTGAGCTCACTAGCACTTTGTAATAATCGTTGAATTCGTAGTGCTAAGATCAGTTACGCACTGAGAACATTTTGTAATACTAAGAGTTTCAGCTTTTGGTAGTAATAAGTCCAAACTGAAGTGGGTCAGTACAGATTTTGTATTCGATCAAAGTCTTTTAGTGGAAATCCTATCCTTGAGATAGAAGGGGTGAGGTCAACTACTTTAGTTTAACTGATTGTCATTGACCAGCAAGATTCCAAGAATCAGTTTGTCACCAAAATGAACTGAAATTCGAAAAGATCAGTTTTAATTGTTAGTGTTTATTCAACCCCCCCTTCTAAACACTCTTGATACGTTAATCGATCCTATCAAATGGTATCAGAGCGGTTGAATCTTGTTCTTGAATACTTTTGATCTATAAATTTGCTAGCATGACTTCATTCAACAAAATTCCTATGTTTTCCAGAGAAGAATTTGATGATTGAAAAATCAGAATGCAGGCTCATTTAGCTGCACAAGATGATGACATGTGGTATGTCATAACTGATGGACCCATGAAGATTCTAAAAACAAATACAGCAGTTGCCATAACAGAAGGGGCACCACAAAGAATAGAAAAACCCAGAGATGAATGGACAACTGAAGATAAAAGAAAAGCAAATCTTGATAATGTGGCTAAAGACATTCTGTACAAAACACTGGACAAAGTAACCTTCATCAAAATAAAGATGTGTAAGTCAGCCAAAGAAATTTGGGAAAAGCTGATCCAGCTGTGTGAAGGAAATGATCAAACCAAAGAAAATAAACTTTCTTTTGCTGTTCAAAAGTTTGATAACATCAAAATGAAAGAACATTCAACCAACAAAGAGACATAGCATACTACAACTGAATATGAAACGCCGCACCTCAATCAATACAGCTTAGAACAACGCATTTCGGCTAAAGCAGTTAAAACGCCGCATTACAATAAATGAAGCAAACAATGACCAAAGAATAATGAAATGGCAATCAACGGACACAAAGATTCAAATATATCTCAAGTTACCGTTGGAAGGGAAGCTTATAAATATGACAGAAGAACAACTGAAGAACAAGAAGAAGAAGATCACTCTATTCAAAGCTTGCTATTACTCTGCCAAAATCTTAGCTCACTCTTACTTGGTTTATTCGTAGCAGTCAAGGCTACAATTTGAGCTCACTAGCACTTTTGAATTCGATAGTGCTAAGATAAGTTACACACTGAGAACATTTTGTAATACTAGGAGTTTCAGCTTTTGGCAGTGATAAGTCCAAACTGAAGTGGTTCAGTACAAATCTTGTATTCGATCTAAGTCTTTTAGTGGAAATCCTATCCTTGAGATAGAAGGGGTGACGTAGGAGTAATTGAAATCTACGAACATCCAGAAACAATCCTTGCGTATTTTATTTCAGTTTTGTATTCTATCTTTCAGTCAGTTACTTTCCGCAACTACTTTAATTTAACTGATTGTCATTGACCAGCAAGATTCCGAGAATCAGTTTGTCACCAAACTGAACTCAAAATTCAAAAAGATTAGTTTTAAGTGTGAGTGTTTATTCAACCCCCTTTCTAAAAACTCTTGATACGTTAATCGATCCTATCAAGTGGTATCAGAGCGGTTGAATCTTGTTCTTGAATTCTTTTGATCTATAAACTTGCTAGCATGACTTCATTCAACAAAATTCCTATATTCTCCAGAGAAGAATTTGATGATTGGAAAATCAGAATGCGGGCTCATTTAACTGCACAAGATGATGACATGTGGTATGTCATAACTGATGGACCCATGAAGATTCTAAAAACAAATACAGCAGTTGCCATAACAGAAGGGGCACCACAAAGAATAGAAAAGCCCAGAGATGAATGGACAACTGAGAAAGAAAAGCAAATCTTGATAATGTGGCTAAAGACATTCTGTACAAAACGCTGGACAGAGTAACCTTCAGCAAAATAAATATGTGTAAGTCAGCCAAAGAAATTTGGGAAAAGCTGATCCAGCTGTGTGAAGAAAATGATCAAACCAAAGAAAATAAACTTTCTATTGCTGTTCAAAAGTTTGATAACATCAAAATGAAAGCAGGAGAATCAATGCAAGAGTATGATGAAAGAGTAAGCAGTATCATAAATGAGTTGAATGCACTTGGAAAAATGTATACTAACAAAGAGATTGCACTGAAGGTAATGAGATGTCTTCCCAAGGAATGTGATGTCAAGACCATGGCAATGAGGGAGTCCAAAGATCTGAACCAGATTGAACTTCATGATCTGTTTGCTGATTTAAAGGCTTATGAATTTGAGCTGCAGACCAGAGAAGGAGAACCATCTACCCCTGCAGCCACAACTGCTCTAGCTGCTGTCAGAACAGAACCAATCAGTTCAGTCGAGAAATCTGCTGATCAGTTGAGCAGTGATGCTATGTCATTGTTCATCAAAAAATTTGGAAGGTTCATGAGAAAGAATCAAGGAAACTTCCAGAAGCCATACCAAAGGAACAACTCCAAAGATGAATCAAATTCCTGCTACAACTGTGGCAAATCAGATCACTTTATTTCTGATTGTCCTAAACCCAAGAAGGACAGTCAAGGCTCAACTAATAAAAGAAAGAAATCATATGAGCACAAAAGAAGACCCAAGGAAGATAAGAAGTCCTTCAGAAATAAACTTGAGGTACTCTTAGCTGAAGAAAACAAATCTAAATGGGCAGAACTGACAGTGAGGAGTCAGAACCAGAAAGCTCATGCAGCTCTAGTGATGATGAGGAAGTCAAGTGCTTGATGGCTAATGATGCAGAAGAAAAATCATCTAGCCAACAGGTATTTGATTTCAGCTCAACTGATTTCACATGAGAAGAACTCATTCTAACACTACATGACATGGTAAATGAGTATCAAAAGCTTGCATCATCATTTGAAAAAATCAAAGCAAAGCAAACTGATCCCACAGACAATAAAACCAAAACTGATGAATTAGTTGATGGGTTGAGTCTAAAAAGGGAAATTGCTGATTTAAAGCAGAGAGAAACAAAAATCAGTCATTAATCCAGAAGTTGATTCTTGAAAACTCAAAACAGACTGAGCTCATTCAGTCTTGGAACAAGTCATCTACTGCACTGAATGAGATGCAGAATTCACAAAAATCAGTGTCTGATAAAACTGGTTTAGGGTTCAACACTCAAGGAGAAATGTATCCAAATGATACTCAACCAAAGCTAAAAATAGACAAAGGGAAATACATTCACTTTGTCAAAACAGCAGTGGTACAAGAACAAATTGAGCCCAGTAAACTGATTGAGCAACCTACTGAGAATATGAACAAGGCTAGAAGATATGGGATTGGTTATAGTCAAAAATTCTCAACTGATTCACAAAGTCAGTCATCAAAGAGGTTTCACAAGAACAATTCGAATAGCTATTTCAATTACTATAATTGCAAGCCAGTTTAGAAGAGATATAGACTGAACAATCAGTTGAATAAAGATAAAACACATATTGTATCATCTGTACACTACACACCAAGCACACAAAAGGCGAGAAAAACCATTTGGAATACAGCTACTGGAAATTCTGTTAGACTAATCCAAGTGTGGGTTCCTAAGGGACTAATCAGCTCATGACCCAAATAGATATGTGTACCCAGTTATATTATTTGTGTGATTGCAGGTAACAGGTACAAACAAGAACTGAATATGGTATTTGGACAGTGGATATTCGCGACATATGACAGGAGATGCAAGTGCGTTATCTCAACTGATCAAATACAGTGGTCCAAACATCAGTTTCGGGGACAATTCCAAAGGTAGAACTGTGGGTAAGGGTAAGCTTATCCATGGTAACTTTACTTTTAAAGATGTTCTGTTAGTAGAAAACCTGAAGTATAACTTGATTAGCATCAGTCAGTTATGCGACGGTGGATTCTCAGTACAATTTGACAAAAACTCATGTTCAGTCAAAACTTCAACCGATGAAATCATACTAACTGGCAAACGTTGTGGAAACACATATAAAGTCATTTGGAATGATCAAACTTATGAACCAGTTTGTTTTATTGCTTCCAAATCATCTAAAAACTGGTTGTGGCATAAGTGACTAAATCATTTAAACTTTAAATCCATTGCCTATCTGAGTAAACATGAACTTGTAACTGGTTTGCTCAAAATAGACTTTTCAAAAGAAAAACTTTGCTCAGCATGTCAGTACGGTAAACAAGTACGATCCTCTTTTAAAAACAAGGGCTGTAAATATTCATCCCGATGCTTAGAACTGTTGCACATGGATCTCTTTGGTCCTATACCAGTCATGAGCTTAGGAGGAATGAAATACACCTTGGTAGTCATAGATGATTTTTCAAGATTTACTTGGGTTATTTTTCTCAAATCTAAAGACCATACTGCTTCGCAACTAATAAAACTCTTCAAAAGACTTTTAAATGAAAAATCAGTTGGAATTGATCGAATCAGATCTGATCGAGGAACTGAATTCATCAATCAAACTCTTTCAAATTTCCTAGAAAATGCTGGAATTAAGCATGAGCTCTCAGCAGCCAGAACTCCTCAGCAAAATGGTGTAGATGAGAGAAGAAATCGGACTCTTAAAGAAGTTGCTAGAACAATGCTTGCTGATTCTGGTATTTATCAAAGATTTGGACAGATGCAGTAAACACTGCGTGTTACACTCAGAACAGATCAATGATTAATGAAAATCATATGAAAACACCATATGAGATCTGGCATGGAAGAAAAAGTATAATTACTTATTTCAAAATATTCGGCTGCAGATGTTTTATTGATGATAATGGTAAAAATTATTTAAAAGCATTTGATGCTAAATCTGCAGAAGGAATATTTCTTGGATACTCATCAGTTAGTATATCTTATAGAGTCTTCAACAAGAAAACCCTAAATGTTGAAGAATCTGTCATGTTGATTTCGTTGAAACTGAACTAACTGATAAGCCAACTGATCAAGTTGAGCTAGTTAATCGATTTACAGATATCAGTTTGGAAGATGATGAAAAAAATGAAAGTCATGGCAATCAAAACATACTTCAAACACCTGAACCAGAAGTACTGGACCAATCAGATGTGCAGGAAGTTGTTGCCTGTAATGCCCGAGATTTTCTATCGTGTTAAATTACGATTATGGATTTTTAATCGAGATAATTATGAAAGGGCTAACCGAGACCCGAAATGAGAACGCGTGTGAAAATTGATGTGCGAGGACAGTAGCATCGTCGCACATGCGCGACCGGATGCGCGCACATGCGCGAGAGGTCCAGAGAGGTTGGCGCACATGCGCGACTTAGATTCGCGCATATGCGCGAGGGTACCCGAGACTTGGCAAATTTGAGCAATGGCCTCGCGCATATGCGCCGAGTAAGGGCGCGCATATGCGCGAGTCTCTGTGAAGCTACGCGCCGAGACAGAATGTCTCACGCATATGCACGGAAGGTGGTCGCGCATATGCGCGAGACGTGCAGTGTGCACTTTGAGCCACTCGTCCATTTGCATGTTCTTGTATGTATATATATATATACAACCGAGAATTTCAGCAAAATCAAAGGAAAAACGAAAGCGGAATGGAAATTGCTCGTTGATTTCAGAATTCGTTTTACGATCAATCCGTCCGTCCAAATTTAAATCCGAGTACGACACCGTGTTCCTAACAACGACAGCTACTACAGGACGTAAGTTTTGTTACGTTTTGTTAAGATTTGAAATTATGCTATGTCCAGAATCAGATACGATTCATATATTGCGTTCTTGACATAGTAGACATCATAGAATCGAAGTTAGATTAAGAAACAGATTGATTATGGAATTGTTATGAATTTCAGAGTTAAATTGACTGAGATGTGATGTCAGATTTGTACGGTGATTGATTATAAGTTAATGGAATTGGTATATACTGGTGTGGTATCACCGGTAACGCAAGATTGTACTGTTGTACCGTCAGAATTTAATAAGACAGAGATATTTTGATTTAAATAGAATATTGATACAGTATATTGATATTGTCATTGCCAGATTGAACAGTGACAGATTTTGAGTCAAGATTTCGATTGTATCAGAGCGACAGCAAGAAAGGTATAAATAAATGTTGATTCGGGATTGCACAACTCAAGTTAGGTTTGACTTGAGTTTCCCAAAATCACATCCTTTATTTTATTGCATTGATATTTGCAGATTATCAGATTGATATGTTTTGTCTATTGAATTATAGCAGAGCAAGAGTCCCAGTCTAGGGCAGATCAGCCTAGCTAGGGCAGAACCGCCAGGTCTTTGTCAGAACAGCTAAGACCCTAGACTTACGGTGTATCGATGAGCTTAGATGCAGATCGACTTCTATTGTAGACATTCGATACAGCATGCCGAAGTCTAAATTAGATCGGGATCCCTAGGTTAGAAATAAGTTAAGATAAGATAATAAGTCATTGACTTAAATACAGATTCGTATTGGTTCATGTAATCAGATTGAATACATGTTTAATGATTGTTTATGCTTTTATATATGTTTTATATGATTGCATTGATACATTGTTTATACTGGGATATTTGTATCTCACCGGAGTTATCCGGCTGTTGTCTTTTCTGTATGTATGCATGGCAACAGGTGGGACAGGTTCAGGGTCACAGAGGTGAAGAAAGATCGAGATTAGAGGGGTGATTCCGGACTTGGTTATAGATAGGTTTCATGACTTGATTGTATTAGTTGAACCTTAGTTTTGAACTAGATGCATGTTATACAGGATTTGTATTATTATACTGGTTTGTATAATAGAATGATTCCATTACCTTCCGCATTTAAAAAAAAAAATTTAGACCCTGTTTATTCTAATTGATTAAATTAGTCCCAATGAAGATTAAGAAGATGATTAGCGTCCGAGTCCCCACAACAGGTGGTATCAGAGCGATAGATCCATTAGATTGAGATAGAAGAGGCTTGTGAGCGGGGTAGATTGAGGTTTTCTTTCCTGCTTTTGAATGCTAGCATGTCTTACTGCTTTAATACATGTTACTTCTTTATCTGATTTGATATAGTAATATGTTTTATTGAGATTGGATCAGCACTGATTCTAGATCAGCAGTGAGATATCAGAGGAGGATTGAAACAGAAGTGTGGTATTTGTTACTAATCTATTTGATTATCAGATATGCCTCCGAGACGAGTACCAGAACAGGGAAGTACATCAAATCCTCCAATGGATGTCACCCCGACTCCAATGGAAACGTTACTGAAACGATTTCAGTCATTTCATCCGCCAACTTTGAAAGGAACAGAGAACGCTGTGGAGTGCGAGAGTTGGCTTGATGATATAGAGATTTTGTTCGAATCCTTGGAATATACCGATGAGAGGAGAGTGAAATTAATTGGACACCAGTTACACGATGTTGCAAAGAACTGGTGGATTACGATAAAGAAGGCTTTGGAGCATAGAGGTACGACTATTACCTGGAATGTTTTTAGAACTGAATTTTATCAACGATTCTTTCCAGTGTCATACCGAAAAGACAAGAGGGCGGAGTTTGCCAATCTAAGGCAGGGACAGATGAACATAGAAGAGTACGTGTCAAAGTTCTCCACCTTGTTGAAATTTTCTCCACATGTGGCTGACAGCGAGGAAGCTACTGTTGACCAGTACATCAATGGCCTGAACCCAGAGATTTTCACATTGGTGAACAAAGGGCGACCGAATAATTTTACTGACGCCCTGAACAGAGCTAAGGGAGCAGAAGCCGGTCTAATGAGACAGAAAGGGGCTTCATTTGTGCCTCCAGCACCGAGACCACGGCAACCCCCTCCCAGATTTGAGGGTGGCAGCAGCAGTGGAGGGAAGAAGGAATTTTTGAAAGCCAGGGGAAAGCAATTTAAGAAATCTGGCAGCTGTTTTTCTAGCTCCGGTGGTTCCAGACAGAGCCAGAGTTACACTGGAGTTTATTGTAAGACTTGTGGAGGAAGACATGCAACTGAACAATGCCAGGGAGTGACTGGTAGTTGCAACATCTGTAAACAGCCAGGAAATTTTGCTAAAGTGTGTCCACAGAGAGGTTCTCAAAGATCTCAGGGAGCTGAGTCATCGGGATCAGCAGCACAGACTGAGAGACGATCAGCCGCTGTTCACACATTCCAGCCAGCGCCATCTTAGTCACAGCAGAGGCCAGGAGGTAGCCAGACTGTTAGCCGCTTTGACACAGGAGCAAGCCCAGGAAGCACCAGATGACGTTGTGGCAGGTAACTGTTCTGTGGGGACCTGGATGCTAATTTAGTTCTTAATCATCATTGAGACTAATTAATCAATTATAAACAGGGTCTAAATATTTTTTTTTAAAGATTGCGGAACGTAGTGACATAAAAACATATATACATCTTAATATATATATAAAAATACAAATCCTGTATCACATACATATATTAAACTAAGGTTTAACAACTAATATCAAGTGTCCAACCCTATCTCTAATCCAAGTCCGGAGCCGTCACTCTAATCACGATCTCTCTTCATCTCCTCAACCCTGAACCTGTCCCACCTGTTGTCATGTACACATACAGACAAGAAAACAACCGGATAATTTCGGTGAGAATATAATCCCAGTATAAATCAACGAAACATGCAATCATATAAACAAACATAAAGCATGTAACAGGTAATAGCAATATGTATCAAAATCTGAAACATAACTAATATCAAACTGTCGACAATACTCGTTGCTACACCATTTAGACTAGACTCAATCCTAGTAAGGGATCCCGGTTTCCAGAAGTTGGCATTCCTATATCGACCAACAGTAATATAAAAGACTCCAGTTCTATCCACGTCGATAAAGTATTGATCACCAGTAATAGGAAAAGGTCTGATTCTATCCACACCGATATGGTATCGATCACCAGTAATAGAAGGAACTCTCATTCTATCCACACCGATATAATATCGATCACCAGTAATAGAAGAAGCTCCAATTCTATCCACACCGATACGACATCGATCAACAGTAATAGAAGAAACCCAATTCCATCTACATCGATAGCCAATCCTCCGGTGACATACTATGGCACTACACCAATAGACTATCTTGTAACATCGTGCAATGTACCCGTGGCGATCCCACCACTATCAGGCACATCTGTTACAAGATTACTCGACTAATACCTGTTATCTATATATCAAGAGAACAAGTAATCTGATACCTGCTATCTATATATCAAGAGAACAAGTATATCAATCAAATACCTGCAAATATTAATGCAATAAAATAAAGTATGTGATTTAGAGAAACTCAAGTCTAAACCGACTCAAGTCGATGTCCTAATACCACATTGACTTATACCTTTATCTTCTCGGTCTGACGAAGACGAAGTTCCGAAGTCAACTTTGTCCATATCCAATCTGATAATAACAATACCGAACAGACACAATATCAATATATAATTCAATTCAGAATCTGTTCTGATAATTACTCAAATCAAAACATAAACTGATCCATATCGGATCATATACAATTTAATCCATATTGATAATATCCCGATATAATCGAAGTCACTACTGAAACTGATCAATATCAATCAACTGATGTTTTGACGGCATAACAATACAGTCTCGATAACCCCGTCAGTCCCAAAATCACAGATATAATACCAGAACTCATAATCATTATCAGTATAACTCATAATCTCAATAACAATACAAGTTGGATATGAAATCTCAGTCAAATCGATTCCGAAAATCATAACAATGACAGAAACAATCTGTTTTTCAATCAGACTTCAAATAAACAATGTCTACTGTATCAGAAACACCGTATATGATTCATATTCGATTCTGACAATATCATAATTTCAAATCATGTCTAAACGTAGCAAAACTTACGTCCAGTTGTAGCTGTCGTCGCTAGGAACACGATAACGTACTCGGATTAAAAATCAGACGGACGGATTTCTCGTAAATCGAATTCTAAAATCAAGAAGTAAAACCTCCCCTCAAATCTCATTTCTGCTGATTAACGTTGCTTACATATATATATATATATATATATATATATATATATTCACGTCGCACGGTGAGGCCAAATGGCACCTTCACGTTTTGCATGCCTGGCGCATATGCGCGCCCAAGTCCCGCGCATATGCGCCGGGCGTTCTATCCGAATCTTGCTACTGGAGTGCTCGCGCATATGGGCGCACTGACACCGCGCATATGCGCGAGACCTACTATCTCAGCACAATTGTCCCTCGCGCATATGCGCGCACCATCTCGGCGCATATGCGCGAGAGGACATTACGCGCATGTGCGCGCTTACTCGTTGCGCATGTGCGCGAAAGATTCTGTCCGATGCGCGCATACTCGCGCATCCCGTCGCGCATGTGCACAACTACACACCCTCGCACATGTATTTCGTGTCTTTTCTCGTCTTTTGCGATGCACTTCGTTCCGTCTATAATCACCTTGATTAATCAATAACTCATTTCAGATTAATCTCAGATTACGGTAATGATACCCAAATAATTTCAGATCACGGTTATCAAATTCTCGGGCCTTACATTTCTCCCTACCTAAGATATGATTTCGTCCCCGAAATCACAAGCAATCCATTCGTAGAATACAGATAATCATATCAGATCCCAAATCGGATACAAGAAGGAGATATACATAAACTTCAATAAACTCATATTAAATTTTGTCTTTCAGATAATATCTTTAATTTCAATCTGACAAATTCAAGAAGTATATAATATCCTCATACTGTTTAAGATCATTCTGATAACATCAATCGCAAATACTGGTTATACAACATCCGTGTATACCAATCAACAGTTCATAAAATCCAAAATCATCAGCTGTTAACACATCTGTTTATCTCGATCAAGGATATATTCATTCTTAAACCTTAAACACTAACAGTTATTATCTGATGTTGGCTTGTTCAATGTCAAATTTTGAGTTATCTTTATTTGTTTCTGATTCCATTGCATTTGCGATATTAGCTCTCTGATCCTATCAGATTCAATCTCAAGTATCATCGAGATCTAAATCCACATACGACGGAAATTAACAGTTCTCACTGTACTACATCTCAATACTCATCTGATAGCTCTCGTTGTACGATAATTCATAAATGACAATTAATCATGTCAACTAGTTCTAAAATCCAGCACTATAGTTCCTGGATATTCTCCAGTATCAGGATAGTTCACTCCGACTATCCATCAATCTATAAATCATAGATGACATATCACCCTATATGCTCAGCCAAAAGTACAAAATCAAACGAAAATCACAGTCTGACATAATTAACTTTGTCATTCAATACAATCTGACCCCCGTTCTGACATACCTCTCAGTCGTCTGGTCATATTTGTACGTCATCTTGTATAATATAACATAGGCAGATTCAAGCAATCTGTCAATCATCATTACATCCTAGCATACTCTTATCCAGATTTTAGTAGTGTTATCACACAATCTATAGAAATGTACTCCCATTCCTATTCAAAAATCGATAATCTATATAACCGAAATTCTTGGTTTCTATTTCCCTGTCTTCATCTGTCAGCGATTTAGACATTTCAATGCACATTCTGACATAGCTGATTTCATTTGTTATATCAAAACTGTCCGTTCGAATTATCACACATTTCCTGTTACAAGAATAATATCGAATCTACTACTGTGTGCATCTGACAATACCTGGTATTCTTATTGACACACTGTTCTGACTATCAAAATCAAGTCTTGAACATTATGATCAAATTTCTGAACTGAAGTAATTTTCAAAATCAGCTCTGAATCGGCTTGAACTGTATATGATCTCAACGGTTCATAAAAATCGGTATCAAACCCGGATTCAGAATGATAATAATATCGGATCAGATTCAAACTACAAATCAGTATACTATCTTCAAATATCACAGATTCTGAATATAATCTGTTGCAATCACAATTCATATCCGAACAATTCTGTATTCAACAATCTCCGTTCCCAGAATATTCAGTACAAAATTTTAGTTGTTCGTTTCAATTCAATCATACGTTGCGAATATATCAAAATATCATAGATAAAACGAGCATAAAGTCATCAGAACACTTCCGAACACAGGATTCATCAACCCATACCTAGAACTGAAGCATTTCCCATAGAAACACATAAGCATATGTAACTCTAACTCTCAGGCAGTAAATCTTCTAACTGACATTCAGTTCTTTTCAATTCAATCAGTTCAGTGTCAATCTATACGGAATTTTAACATGAAACCAGTACCTGATGTCAAATCAAGGCTGAAATCCTCCCTGATATAAGATAAGCCTGAAATCTCATCTGAAAGACTATAGAAAACTTCATGCTGCTAATAAATCAATCCCTGATACGCTCAACTTCAATAATTAACTGAATACATAAGGAGTTACTCCATTCCTTTCGATAAATTATCGATTCATAAATAATATAGCTATCAAGGAATTCAAAATCAAGAATCCTTATCATATATTATTTGTTCTTCAGTCATTTCAAATCTGAATCTTACCATTTCCTGGCAAGAAATTACAACCTCTATGTACTTATTAGCATATCGGTATCAATAATGCGGTCAAAATCAGACAATACAAGTACAACATAATTTAATTCAATGTCATTCTCATCTTACTGTAGTATACAATATATCACAGAATTCACTGATATCAACTCCTCTCCCCCAAAGGATAAAGAGATCAATACTAAAGTAATACAGACCCAACAGGTACAACATATATCAATGCAACTCAGTCAAAAATAATCGTAGTGAATGCATTAGTATATATCAATACATATGCAATATAATTATAAAAGAGCAGTACCTGTCGCTATATCATCCAGTGTGTCCTGGGTCTGTTCCTCGATCACCACACCCAGATGATCCTGCTCCCTGAAATCTTCGGGAACCTTTCTGTGGACAAACTCTAGCAAAGTGTCCAGACTGTCGGCAGATGTGACAACTACCAGTCACTCCCTGGCATTGCTCTGTGGGATGTCTCCCTCCGCAAGTCTGGCAATAAACTCCAGTATAACTCGGGCTAGAACCACTGGAACTAGATGAACCACTGGGTCCACTTCCTACTTTCTTAAACTGTTTCTTTCGAGCTTTCAGCAACTCCTGCTTCCCACTCGTACTGCCACTATCAAATCTGTGAGGGATTGCTGTGTCTGGGGTTGCATCGCACATAACCTTCCTAGTTGTCTAATCAGACTCGCCTCCGCTCTCTTCGCTTTACTCAAGGTATCAGCAAAACGGTAAGGTCGCTGCATATTCATCAATGCAACTATCTCCGAGTTCAATCCTATGACGAACTGAGCCGTTACAGCTTCATCATTCCCAGCTACATGAGGAGTAAAACGCAGTAGAGTAGATAATTTAGCAACATACCCTTCAATATTCAGTTGACCTTGCCTCAAATTTTCAAATTCTTCTTTCTTGTCCTCTCGGTATGAAACTGAGAAAAATTCGATAAAAATCAGTTCTGAATATTTACCACGAAATCATTGTACCTCTCTGTTGTAACATTTTTTTACTTGTAATCCACCAACTCCTGGCGGCTTCTCGTAACTGGTTAGGCACCATTTTAACTCTCTGTTCATCTGTACAATCAAGTAAATCGAACAGTATTTCTATGTCATCAAGCCAGTTCTCACAATCTTCAGACGTCTCGATACCACTAAAAATCGGCGGCTGAAATAACTGAAACTCTTTCAACTTTATTTCCATCCGAGTTTCTGATATATATCTATCTGATCAGACGAAGTACTACCTCTTTTTGGAATTCTTCTAGGAGGAATATCTGATAATCACCGATGTTAATAGTAATAGAAGACAAATCCATCTCAATCCCAATCCTGATCAGCTTACCTCTGATCAAGAATTGGTTCTAATCCAGTTTCAAATAATACATATTACCAAATCAACTCAGATATTCAGGTAACATGTAGCTTAATATACAGTAAAAACATACTGAAATCTTAGCATATATAATGTAATTTCAACATTATATTCCAATATGTGCCATATAACTTCAAGCACTAACACATAACATCATGCTAGCACACACCATGTAATTCAACATTATCATATATCACATGCTAGCAATCACATGCAAGGAAAGAAAACTCATTCTACCCCGCTCACTCTCCTCTATCTCAGTGCTAAGGAACCTACAGTTTAAGGACCTACAGCTCTGATACCACCTGTTGTGGGGACCCGGATGCTAATTTAGTTCTTAATCATCATTGGGACTAATTAATCAATTATAAACAGGGTCTAATTTTTTTTTTTTTAAAGATTGCGGAACGTAGTGACATAAAAACATATATACATCTTAGTATATATATAAAAATACAAATCCTGTATCACATATATATATTCAACTAAGGTTTAACAACTAATATCAAGTGTCCAACCCTATCTCCAATCCAAGTCTGGAGCCGCCACTCTAATCACGATCTCTCTTAATCTCCTCAACCCTGAACCTGTCCCACCTGTTGTCATGTACACATACAGACAAGACAACAGCCGGATAATTCCGGTGAGAATATAATCCCAGTATAAATCAACGAAACATGCAATCATATATACAAATATAAAGCATGTAACAGGTAATAGCAATATGTATCAAAATCTGAAACATAACTAATACCAAACTGTCGACAATACTCGTAGCTACACCATGTAGACTAGACTCAATCCTAGTCTAAGGATCTCGGTTTCCAGAAGTTGGCATTCCTATATCGACCAACAGTAATAGAAAATACTCCTGTTCTATACACGTCGATAAGGTATCGATCACCAGTAATAAGAAAAAGGTCTGATTCTATCCACACCAATATGGTATCGATCACCAGTAATAGAAGGAACTCTCATTCTATCCAAACCGATATAATATCGATCACCAGTAATAGAAGAAGCTCCAATTCTATCCACACCGATACGACATCGATCAACAGTAATAGAAGAAACCCAATTCCATCTACATCGATAGCATATCCTCCGGTGACAGACTATGGCACTACACCAATAGATTATCTTGTAACATCATGCAATGTGCCCGTGGCGATCCCACCACTATCAGGCACTTCTGTTATAAGATTACTCGACTAATACCTGTTATCTATATATCAAGAGAACAAGTAATCTGATACCTGCTATCTATATATCAAGAGAACAAGTATATCAATCAAATACCTGCAAATATTAATGCAATAAAATAAAGTATGTGATTTAGGAAAACTCAAGTCTAAACCGACTCAAGTCGATCTCCCAATACCACATTGACTTATACCTTTATCATCTCGGTCTGACGAAGAAGAAGTTCCGAAGTCAACTTTGTCCATATCCAATCTGATAATAACAATACTGAACAGACACAATATCAATATATAACTCAATTCAGAATCTGTTCTGATAATTACTCAAATCAAAACATAAACTGATCAATATCGGATCATATACAATTTAATCCATATTGATAATATCCCGATATAATCGAAGTCACTACTGAAACTGATCAATATCAATCAACTGATGTTTTGACGACATAACAATACAGTCTCGATAACCCCGTCAGTCCCAACATCACAGATATAATACCAGAACTCGTAAATAGTATTAGTATAACTCATAATCTCAATAAAAATACAAGTCGGATATGAAATCTCAGTCAAATCGATTCCGAAAATCATAAAAATTACAGAAACAATCTGTTTTTCAATCTGACTTCAAATATACAATATCTACTGTATCAGAAACACCGTATATGATTCATATTCGATTCTGACAATATCATAATTTCAAATCATGTCTAAACGTAGCAAAACTTACGTCCAGTAGTAGCTGTCGTCGCTAAGAACACGATACCGTACTTGGATTCAAAATCAGACGGACGGATTTCTCGTAAATCGAATTCTAAAATCAAGAAGTAAAACCTCCCCTCAAATCTCATTTCTGCTGATTAACGTTGCTTACATATATATATATATACACATGTCACACGGTGAGGCCAAATGGCACCTTCACGTTTTGCATGCCTGGCGCATATGCGCGCCCAAGTCCCGCGCATATGCGCCGGGCGTTCTATCTGAATCTTGCTTCTGGAGTGCTCGCGCATATGCGTGCACTGACACCGCGCATATGCGCGAGACCTACTGTCTCCGCACAATTGTCCCTCGCACATATGCGTGCACCATCTCGGCGCATATGCGCGAGAGGTTCTTGACATTACGCGCATGTGCGCGCTTACTCGTCGCGCATGTGCGCGAAAGATTCTGTCTGATGCGCGCATACTCGCGCATCCCGTCGCGCATGTGCACAACTACACACCCTCGCACATGTATTTCGCGTCTTTTCTCGTCTTTCGCGATGCACGTCGTTCCGTCTATAATTACCTTGATTAATCAATAACTCATTTCAGATTAATCTCAGATTACGGTAATGATACCCAAATAATTTCAGATCACGGTAATCAAATTCTCGGGCCTTACATTTCTCTCCTCCTAAGATACGATTTCGTCCCCGAAATCACAAGCAATCCATTCGTAGAATAAAAATAATCATATCAGATCCCAAATCGGATACAAGAAGGAGATATACATAAACTTCAATAAACTCATATTAAATTTTGTCTTTCAGATAATATCTTTAATTTCAATCTGACAAATTCAACAAGTATATAATATCCTCATACTGTTTAAGATCATTCCGATAACATCAATCGCAAATACTGGTTATACAACATCCGTATATACTAATCAACAGTTCATAGAAACCAAAATCATCAGCTGTTATCACATCTGTTTATCTCGATCAAGGATATATTCATTCTTCAACCTTAAACACTAACAGTTATTATCTGATGTTGGCTTGTTCAATGTCAAATTTTGAGTTATCTTTATTTGTTTCTGATTCCATTTCATTTGCGATATTAGCTCTCTGATCCTATCAGATTCAATCTCAAGTATCATCGAGATCTAAATCCCCATACGACGGAAATTAACAGTTCTCACTGTACTACATCTCAATACTCATCTGATAGCTCTCGTTGTACGATAATTCATAAATGACAATTAATCATGTCAACTAGTGCTAAAATCCAGCACTATAGTTCCTGGATATTCTCCAGTATCAGGATAGTTCACTCCGACTATCCATCAATCTATAAATCATAGATGACATATCACCCTATATACTCAGCCAAAAGTACAAAATCAAACGAAAATCACAGTTTGACATAATTAACTTTGGCATTCAATACAATCTGACCCCCGTTCTGACATACCTCTCAGTCGTCTGGTCATATTTGTACGTCATCTTGTATAATATAACATAGGCAGATTCAAGCAATCTGTCAATCATCATTACATCCTAGCATACTCTTATCCAGACTTTCGTAGTGTTATCACACAATCTATAGAAATGTACTCCCATTCCTATTCAAAAATCGATAATCTATATAACCAAACTCCTGGTTTCTATTTCCCTGTCTTCATCTGTCAGCGATTTAGACATTTCAATGCACATTCTGACATAGCTGATTTCATTTGTTATATCAAAACTGCCCGTTCGAATTATCACACATTTCCTGTTACAAGAATAATACCGAATCTACTACTGTGTGCATCTGACAATACCTGGTATTCTGATTGACACACTGTTCTGACTATCAAAATCAAGTCTTGAACATTATGATCAAATTTCTGAACTGAAGTAATTTTCAAAATCAGCTCTGAATCGGCTTGAACTGTATATGATCTCAACGGTTCATAACAATCGGTATCAAACCCGGATTCAGAATGATAATAATATCGGATCAGATTCAAACTACAAATCAGTATACTATCTTCAAATATCACAGATTCTGAATATAATCTGTTGCAATCACAATTCATATCCGAACAATTCTGTATTCAACAATCTCCGTTCCCAGAATATTCAGTACAAAATTTTAGTTGTTCGTTTCAATTCAATCATACGTTGCGAATATATCAAAATATCATAGATAAAACGAGCATAAAGTCATCAGAACACTTCCGAACACAGGATTCATCAAGCCATACCTAGAACTGAAGCATTTCCCAGAGAAACACATAATCAGATGTAACTCTAACTCTCAGGCTGTAAATCTTCTAACTGACATTCAGTTCTTTTCAATTCAATCAGTTCAGTGTCAATCTATACGGAATTTTAACATGAAACCAGTACCTGATGTCAAATCAAGGCTGAAATCCTCCCTGATATAAGATAAGCCTGAAATCTCATCTGAAAAACTATAGAAAACTTCCTGCTAATAATAAATCAATCCCTGATACGCTCAACTTCAGTAATTAACTGAATACATAAGGAATTACTCCATTCCTTTCGATAAATTATCGATTCATAAATAATATAGCTATCAAGGAATTCAAAATCGAGAATCCTTATCATATATTATTTGTTCTTCTGTCATTTCAAATCTGAATCTTATCATTTCCTGGCAAGAAATTACAACCTCTATGTACTTATTAGCATATCGGTATCAATAATGCGTTCAAAATCAGACAATACAAGTACAACATAATTTAATTCAATGTCATTCTCATCTTACTGTAGTATACAATATATCACAGAATTCACTGATATCAACTCCTCTCCCCCAAAGGATAAAGAGATCAATACTACAGTAATACAGACCCAACAGGTACAACATATATCAATGCAACTCAGTCAAAAATAATCGTAGTGAATGCATTAGTATATATCAATACATATGCAATATAATTATAAAAGAGCAGTACCTGTCGCTATATCATCCAGTGTGTCCTGGGTCTGTTCCTCGATCACCACACCCAGATGATCCTGCTCCCTGAAATCTTCGAGAACCTTTCTGTGGACAAACTCTAGCAAAGTGTCCAGACTGTCGGCAGATGTGACAACTACCAGTCACTCCCTGGCATTGCTCTGTGGGATGTCTCCCTCCGCAAGTCTGGCAATAAACTCCAGTATAACTCGGGCTAGAACCACTGGAGCTAGATGAACCACTCGGTCCACTTCCTACTTTCTTAAACTGTTTCTTTCAAGCTTTCAGCAACTCCTGCTTCCCACTCGTACTGCCACTATCAAATCTGCGAGGGGATTGCTGTGTCTGGGGTTGCATCGCACATAACCTTCCTAGTTGTCTAATCAGACTCGCCTCCGCTCTCTTCGCTTTACTCAAGGTATCAGCAAAATGGTAAGGTCGCTGCATATTCATCAATGCAACTATCTCCGAGTTCAATCCTCTGACGAACTGAGCCGTTACAGCTTCATCATTCCCAGCTACATGAGGAGTAAAACGCAGTAGAGTAGAGAATTTAGCAACATACCCTTCAATATTCAGTTGACCTTGCCTCAAATTTTCAAATTCTTCTTTCTTGTCCTCTCGGTATGAAACTGAGAAAAATCTTCAATAAAATTCAGTTCTGAATATTTCCCACGAAATCATTGTACTTCTCTGTTGTAACATTTTTTTACTTGTAATCCACCAACTCCTGGCGGCTTCTCGTAACTGGTTAGGCACCATTTTAACTCTCTGTTCATCTGTACAATCAAGTAAATCGAACAGTATTTCTATGTCATCAAGCCAGTTCTCACAATCTTCAGACGTCTCGATACCACTCAAAATCGGCGACTGAAATAACTGGAACTCTTTCAACTTTATTTCCATCTGAGTTTCTGATATATCTATCTGATCAGATGAAGTACTACCTCTTTCTGGAATTCTTCTAGGAGGAATATCTGATAATCACCGATGTTAGTAGTAACAGAAGACAAATCCATCTCAATCCCAATCCTGATCAGCTTACCTCTGATCAAGAATTGGTTCTGATCCAGTTTCAAATAATACATATTACCAAATCAACTCAGATATTCAGGTAACATGTAGCTTAATATACAGTAAAAACATACTGAAATCTTAGCATATATAATGTAATTTCAACATTATATTCCAATATGTGCCATATAACTTCAAGCACTAACACATAACATCATGCTAGCACACACCATGTAATTCAACATTATCATATATCACATGCTAGCAATCACATGCAAGGAAAGAAAACTCATTCTACCCCGTTCACTCTCCTCTATCTCAGTGCTAAGGAACCTACAGTTCAAGGACCTACAGCTCTGATACCACCTGTTGTGGGGACCCGGATGCTAATTTAGTTCTTAATCATCATTGGGACTAATTAATCAATTATAAACAGGGTCTAATTTTTTTTTTTTTAAAGATTGCGGAACGTAGTGACATAAAAACATATATACATCTTAGTATATATATAAAAATACAAATCCTGTATCACATACATATATTCAACTAAGGTTTAACAACTAATATCAAGTGTCCAACCCCATCTCTAATCCAAGTCCGGAGCCGCCACTCTAATCAAGATCTCTCTTCATCTCCTCAATCCTGAACCTGTCCCACCTGTTGTCATGTACACATACAGACAAGACAACAGCCGGATAATTCTGGTGAGAATATAATCCCAGTATAAATCAACAAAACATGCAATCATATAAACAAATATAAAGAATGTAACAGGTAATAGCAATATGTATCAAAATCTGAAACATAACTAATACCAAACTGTCGACAATACTCGTAGCTACACCATTTAGACTAGACTCAATCCTAGTCTAAGCATCCTGGTTTCCAGAAGTTGGCATTCCTATATCGACCAACAGTAATAGAAAATGCTCATGTTCTATCCACGTCGATAAGGTTCACCAGTAATAAGAAAAGGTCTGATTCTATCCACACCGATATGGTATCGATCACCAGTAATAGAAGGAACTCTCATTCTATCCACACCGATATAATATCGATCACCAGTAATAGAAGAAGCTCCAATTCTATCCACACCGATACGACATCGATCAACAGTAATAGAAGAAACCCAATTCCATCCACATCGATAGCCAATCCTCCGGTGACAGACTATGGCACTACACCAATAGACTATCTTGTAACATCGTGCAATGTGCCCGTGGCGATCCCACCACTATCAGGCCCTTCTGTTACAAGATTACTCGACTAATACTTGTTATCTATATATCAAGAGAACAAGTAATCTGATACCTGCTATCTATATATCAAGAGAACAAGTATATCAATCAAATACCTGCAAATATTAATGCAATAAAATAAAGTATGTGATTTAGGGAAACTCAAGTCTAAACCGAATCAAGTCGATCTCCCAATACCACATTGACTTATACCTTTATCTTCTCGGTCTGACGAAGACGAAGTTCCGAAGTCAACTTTGTCCATATCCAATCTGATAATAACAATACCGAACAGACACAATATCAATATATAACTCAATTCAGAATCTGTTCTGATAATTACTCAAATCAAAACATAAACTGATCGATATCGGATCATATACAATTTAATCCATATTGATAATATCCCGATATAATCGAAGTCACTACTGAAACTGATCAATATCAATCAACTGATGTTTTGACGGCATAACAATACAGTCTCGATAACCCCGTCAGTCCCAACATCACAGATATAATAACAGAACTCATAATCAGTATCAGTATAACTCATAATCTCAATAACAATACAAGTCGGATATGAATTGTCAGTCAAATCGATTCCGAAAATCATAACAATTACAGAAACAATCTGTTTTTCAATCTGACTTCAAATAGACAATGTATACTGTATCAGATACACCGTATATGATTCATATTCGATTCTGACAATATCATAATTTCAAATCATGTCTAAACGTAGCAAAACTTACGTCCAGTTGTAGCTGTCGTCGCTAGGAACACGATAACATACTCGGATTCAAAATCAGACGGACGGATTTCTCGTAAATCGAATTCTAAATTCAAGAAGTAAAACCTCCCCTCAAATCTCATTTCTGCTGATTAACGTTGCTTACATATATATATATATACACACGTCGCACGGTGAGGCCAAATGGCACCTTCACGTTTTGCATGCCTCGCGCATATGCGCGCCCAAGTCCCGCGCATATGCGCCGGGCGTTCTATCCGAATCTTGCTACTGGAGTGCTCGCGCATATGCGCGCACTGACACCGCGCATATGCGCGAGACCTACTGTCTCCGCACAATTGTCCCTCGCGCATATGCGCGCACCATCTCGGCGCATATGCGCGAGAGGTTCTGGACATTACGCGCATGTGCGCGCTTACTCGTCGCGCATGTGCGCGAAAGATTCTGTCCGATGCGCGCATACTCGCGCATCCCGTCGCGCATACTCGCGCATCCCGTCGCGCATGTGCACAACTACACACCTTCGCACATGTATTTTGCGTCTTTTCTCGTCTTTCGCGATGCACTTCGTTCCGTCTATAATCACCTTGATTAATCAATAACTCATTTCAGATTAATCTCAGATTACGGTAATGATACCCAAATAATTTCTGATCACGGTAATCAAATTCCCGGGCCTTACATTTCTCCCCTCCTAAGATACGATTTCGTCCCCGAAATCACAAGCAATCCATTCGTAGAATACAGATAATCATATCAGATCCCAAATCGGATAAAAGAAGGAGATATACATAAACTTCAATAAACTCATATTAATTTTGTCTTTCAGATAATATCTTTAATTTCAATCTGACAAATTCAAGAAGTATAATATCCTCATACTGTTTAAGATCATTCTGATAACATCAATCGCAAATACTGGTTATACAACATCCGTATATACCAATCAACAGTTCATAACAACCAAAATCATCAGCTGTTATCACATTTGTTTATCTCGATCAAGGATATATTCATTCTTCAACCTTAAACACTAACAGTTATTATCTGATGTTGGCTTGTTCAATGTCAAATTTTGAGTTATCTTTATTTGTTTCTGATTCCATTGCATTTGCGATATTAGCTCTCTGATCCTATCAGATTCAATCTCAAGTATCATTGAGATCTAAATCCCCATACGACGGAAATTAACAGTTCTCACTGTACTACATCTCAATACTCATCTGATAGCTCTCGTTGTACGATAATTCATAAATGACAATTAATCATGTCAACTAGTGCTAAAATCCAGCACTATAGTTCCTGGATATTCTCCAGTATCAGGATAGTTCACTCCGACTATCCATCAATCTATAAATCATAGATGACATATCACCCTATATACTCAGCCAAAAGTACAAAATCAAACGAAAATCATAGTCTGACATAATTAACTTTGGCATTCAATACAATCTGACCCCCGTTCTGACATACCTCTCAGTCGTCTGGTCATATTTGTACGTCATCTTGTATAATATAACATAGGCATATTCAAGCAATCTGTCAATCATCATTACATCCTAGCATACTCTTATCCAGATTTTCGTAGTGTTATCACACAATCTATAGAAATGTACTCCCATTCCTATTCAAAAATCGATAATCTATATAACCGAAATTCTTGGTTTCTATTTCCCTGTCTTCATCTGTCAGCGATTTAGACATTTCAATGCACATTCTGACATAGCTGATTTCATTTGTTATATCAAAACTGTCCGTTCGAATTATCACACATTTCCTGTTACAAGAATAATATCGAATCTACTACTGTGTGCATCTGACAATACCTGGTATTCTTATTGACACACTGTTCTGACTATCAAAATCAAGTCTTGAACATTATGATCAAATTTCTGAACTGAAGTAATTTTCAAAATCAGCTCTGAATCGGCTTGAACTGTATATGATCTCAACGGTTCATAAAAATCGGTATCAAACCCGGATTCAGAATGATAATAATATCGGATCAGATTCAAACTACAAATCAGTATACTATCTTCAAATATCACAGATTCTGAATATAATCTGTTGCAATCACAATTCATATCCGAACAATTCTGTATTCAACAATCTCCGTTCCCAGAATATTCAGTACAAAATTTTAGTTGTTCGTTTCAATTCAATCATACGTTGCGAATATATCAAAATATCATAGATAAAACGAGCATAAAGTCATCAGAACACTTCCGAACACAGGATTCATCAACCCATACCTAGAACTGAAGCATTTCCCATAGAAACACATAAGCATATGTAACTCTAACTCTCAGGCAGTAAATCTTCTAACTGACATTCAGTTCTTTTCAATTCAATCAGTTCAGTGTCAATCTATACGGAATTTTAACATGAAACCAGTACCTGATGTCAAATCAAGGCTGAAATACTCCCTGATATAAGATAAGCCTGAAATCTCATCTGAAAGACTATAGAAAACTTCATGCTGCTAATAAATCAATCCCTGATACGCTCAACTTCAATAATTAACTGAATACATAAGGAGTTACTCCATTCCTTTCGATAAATTATCGATTCATAAATAATATAGCTATCAAGGAATTCAAAATCAAGAATCCTTATCATATATTATTTGTTCTTCAGTCATTTCAAATCTGAATCTTACCATTTCCTGGCAAGAAATTACAACCTCTATGTACTTATTAGCATATCGGTATCAGTAATGCGGTCAAAATCAGACAATACAAGTACAACATAATTTAATTCAATCTCATTCTCATCTTACTATAGTATACAATATATCACAGAATTCACTGATATCAACTCCTCTCCCCCAAAGGATAAAGAGATCAATACTACATTAATACAGACCCAACAGGTACAACATATATCAATGCAACTCAGTCAAAACTAATCGTAGCAGCTGATGCACCTGAATTGAATATGAGACAACGAAGATGGCTGGATTTGCTTAAAGGCTTTGATTGTGAAATCAAATATTATCCAGGAAAGTCTAATGCAGCAGCTGATGCACTAAGTCGAAAGGTATGTTCCTTATCCTTGTCGACGATTGGTGTTTCAAATTTGATAGAAGACTGCTGTTTGTCTGGATTAGCATTTGAAACAGATTATAGACCGTTGAGACTTTGTACGGTGCAAATACAACCAGAGCTGATTATGAGGATTAAAGCACCTCATAAAGTTGATCAAAATGTACAGAAATCAGTATCGATGGTTAGAACAGGACATCGATCGGAGTATCAGGTACGTGATAACGTCTTGTATGTGAATAATCTTCTGGTTGTGCCGAATGTTTCAGATTTGAGACGACAGATATTGTTAGAGGCGCACAACAGTAGATTCAGTATTCATCCTGGTGGCAGAAAGATGTATAATGATTTGAAAAGACAGTTCTGGTGGAAACAAATGAAGACTGATATTGCCGAATTTGTTTCCAAATGTCTGAATTGCCAGCAGGTGAAGGCAGAAAGAAAGAAACCAGGAGAATTATTACAGAGTTTGTCTATCCCTGAATGGAAATGGGATCACATTTCCATGGATTTTGTGACGCAGCTACCGCGTTCCTCCCGAGGTTGTGATGCGATTTGGGTCGTGATTGACAGATTGACCAAATCTGCATGTTTTATTCCGTACAAGATGACGTACAGATTTGACCAAATGAAAGAGATCTATGTCAGAGAAGTGGTCAGATTGCACGGAGTGCCGAAGTCAATCGTAGCAGACCGTGATCCTCGATTTACTTCGCACTTGTGGCAGAGTTTGCAGCAGGCTCTTGGTACAAAGTTACATCTGAGTACCGCATATAATCCCCAGACCGATGGATAGTCAGAGCAGACTATCCAGACACTGGAGGATATGCTCAGAGCAGTAGTGCTTGATTTTAGCACTAATAGGCAAGATGCATTGCCTCTTTGTGAGCTTTCGTACAACAACAGCTATCAGATGAGTATTGAGATGACACCATTTGAAGCGTTGTATGGAAAGAAGTGCAGATCCCCTCTATATTGGGATGATATCTCTAAAGTGCCTGAGATTGGACCTGACATGATCAGAGATATGACAGAAAAAGTGAAGCTAATTCGAAAGAAAATGAAGGCAGCGCAAGACAGACATGCCAAATATGCCAATGTTCGACGTAGACCGTTGGTATTTGAGGTAGGAGATCGAGTATTTCTAAGATTTCACCTTTTAGCGGAGTTGTCAGATTCGGCAAGAAAGAAAAATTGTCTCCACGATACATTGGGCCTTATTAAATTCTCGAGAAGATAGGAGATCGTGCCTATCGACTCACTTTACCGCTTTCATTATCTGGGATACATGATGTCTTTCATGTATCGTTATTAAGAAAATACCTTCCTGATGCTTCACATGCTATTCAATCAGACGAGGCCGAACTGGATGAGACGTTGAGCTATGTTGAAAAACCGATTCAGATTATTGATCGTAAAGAAAAACAGCTCAGAACAAAGACTATTCCACTTGTAAAAGTTCAATGGACTCGTCATGGCACTGAAGAAGCCACTTGGGAAACTGAATCAGATATGAGACAAGAGTTCCCAGAGTTATTTCGATAATGTAAAACTTTCTTATACAGTTTTGCCTGATTGATACGATTGAATGCCTGTGATTTCGAGGACGAAATCGTATCTTAGGGGGGGAGAAATGTAATGCCCGAGATTTTATATCGTGTTAAATTATGATTATGGATTTTTAATCGAGATAATTATGAAAGGGCTAACTGAGACCCGAAATGAGATCGCGTGTGAAAATTGATGTGCGAGGACAGTAGCATCGGCGCACATGCGCGATCGGATGCGCGCACATGCGCGAGAGGTCCAGAGAGGTTGGCACACAGGCGCGACTATATTTATATATATATATATATATATATATATATATATATATATATATATATATATATATATATATATATATACAACCGAGAATTTCAGCAAAATGAAAGGAAAAACGAAAGTGGAAGGGAAATTGCTCGTTGATTTCAGAATTCGATTTACGATCAATCCGACCGTCCAAATTTAAATCCGAGTACGGCACCGTGTTCCTAAAAACGACAGCTACTACAAGACGTAAGTTTTGTTACGTTTTGTTAAGATTTGAAATTATGCTATGTCCAGAATCAGATACGATTTATATATGGCGTTCTTGACATAGTAGACATCATAGAATCGAAGTTAGATTAAGAAACAGATTGATTATAGAATTGTTATGAATTTCAGAGTTAAATTGACTGAAATGTGATGTCAGATTTGTACGGTGATTGATTATAAGTTAATGGAATTGGTATATACTGGTGTGGTATCACCGGTAACGCAAGATTGTACTGTTGTACCGTCAGAATTTAATAAGACAGAGATATTTTGATTTAAATAGAATATTGATACAATATATTGATATTGTCATTGCCAGATTGAACAGTGACAGATTTTGAGTCAAGATTTCGATTGTATCAAAGCGACAGCAAGAAAGGTATAAATAAATGTTGATTCGGGATTGCACAACTCAAGTTAGGTTTGACTTGAGTTTCCCAAAATCACACTTTATTTTATTGCATTGATATTTGCATATTATCAGATTGATATGTTTAGTCTATTGAATTATAGCAGAGCAAGAGTCCGAGTCTAGGGCAGAACCGCCAGGTCTTTGTCAGAACATCTAAGACCCTAGACTTACGGTGTATCGATGAGCTTAGATGTAGATCGACTTCTATTGTAGACATTCGATACAACATGTCAAATTCTAAATTAGATCGGGATCCCTAGGTTAGAAATAAGTTAAGATAAGATAATAAGTCATTGACTTAAATACAGATTCGTATTAGTTCATGTAATCAGATTGAATACATGTTTTAATGATTTTTTATGCTTTTATTTATATTTTATATGATTGCATTGATACATTGTTTATACTGGGATATTTATATTTCACCGGAGTTATCCGGCTGTTGTCTTGTCTGTATATGTGCATGGCAACAGGTGGGACAGGTTCAGGGCCACAGAGGTGAAGAAAGATCGAGATTAGAGGGGTGATTCCGGACTTGGTTATAGATAGGTTTCATGACTTGATTGTAGTAGTTGAACCTTAGTTTTGAACTAGATACATGTTATACAGGATTTGAATTATTATACTGGTTTTTATAATAGAATGATTCCGTTACCTTCCGCATTTTAAAAAAAAAATTTAGACCATGGTTATTCTAATTGATTAAATTAGTCCCAATGACGATTAAGAAGATGATTAGCGTCCGGGTCCCCACATTGCTGATGATCAGTTGATAGAGCATAATGATAACATTCAAATACCAGTTGACGAAGCACCAACTGAGACTGAAAACTGTGTTCAGTTACCAACTGAAGAAAATTGCTGATACGACAAATACTGAGTACAGATGGAGAAAATCACATCCACCTGAACTGGTAATAGGAAATCCATCTGATCCAGTAAGAACTCGCAATCAAATGCTAAATTTATTTATCTATTCAGCTTTTGTTTCACAACTATAGAACCGAAGAAAACTGATGAAGCTCTTGCTGATCCTAACTGGGTAAATGAAATTCAAGAAGAGCTAAATCAGTTCACTTATAACAATGTCTGGAACTTAGTTCCAAGACCAATTTCAAGAACTATTATAGGTACAAAATGGGTATACAGAAATAAACTGAACGAAGATGGTTCAGTTGGACGCAACAAAGCAAGATTAGTGGCAAAAAGATATAGGCAAGAAGAAGGAATTGACTATGATGAGACGTATGCTCTAGTTGCAAGACTGGAAGCAATCAGAATTTTTCTTTCTTATGCATCACACAAGAAATTCAAGGTCTATCAGATGGATGTAAAGAGTGCATTCCTGAACGGTCAACTACAAGAGGAAGTATATGTTGAACAACCCCCAGGTTTTGTAAATCACAATTTTCCTGATCATGTATATCATTTGAACAAAGCCTTATATGGTCTTAAACAAGCTCCCAGAGCTTGGTACGAAACTCTTTCCAAATTTCTAACTGATCATGATTTTTCTGTTGGATAAGTTGATAAGACCTTGTTCAAATTTGCTAAGAATGATCACATTTTATTAGTTCAAATTTATGTTGATGATATCATATTTGGGTCAACTAATCCCAAATTATGCGAAAATTTTGCTAAGATAATGCAGGATAAGTTTGAAATGAGCCTGATGGGTGAACTGACATTCTTTCTTGGACTGCAAGTGAAGCAATTGGTGACTGGTATATTCATCAATCAAACTAAATATACAAAGGAGCTGCTGAAGAAATTTGGCATGGAATCATGTTCAGCTGCAAATACTCCCATGAGCTCATCAGTAAAATTGGACACTGATCAAGGGGGAATATCAGTTGGGTCAAAATTATATCGAGGTTTAATAGGTTCATTGTTGTACTTAACTGCCAGTCGTACTGATATTGTATTTGCTGACTGTATGTGTGCTAGATTTCAAGCAAATCCTAAGCAATCACATTTCTCAGCTGCTAAAGAATTTTGAAATATCTTAAGAGTACACAAAATGTTGGGTTATGGTATTCTAAAGACTCTACTTTCAATTTAGTTGGATATTCAGATGCAGATTATGCATGATGTAAGCTTGATCGTAAAAGTACAAGTGGATCTTGTCAGTTTCTAGGAGATAGACTGATCTCTTGGTTCAGCAAAAAGCAGACATCCATAGCTACCTCAACAACTGAAGCAGAATACCATGCTGCTGGTAGTTGTTGTGCACGACTGATCTGGATCCAGCAACAACTGAGAGATTATGGAGTAATTAGAAATGAATCGCCCATATTTTTTGACAATACGAGCATAATTGCCATCACCTGTAATCCAGTTCTTCACTCAAGGACCAAGCATAAAGATGTCAGGCACCATTTCATTAGAGATCATGCTTTGAAAAAGGACATTAGACTGGAGTATATTTCAACTGAGCAACAAGCAGTTGACATCTTCACCAAACCATTACCCGAGACTAAATTTTCTTACTTTCGCAATATTCTTGGTTTAATTGACTTGTCTTAAAATTATTATTGATGTTGTTTTACGAATAAAATTATTTGCAGAAAATAAGAACACAACAACAAATTGGAAATGATACTTTATTAAGAATAAAATCGATCCATCTTACATAAGATAACTTAGAACCAACTGAATCTTGCCATTGTGTAATCAAATTATTCAACTCATATATTCGGATTCTAGAAAATGATTCAGTTGTAGAAATCTTCTCAATCACATGTCATTCCTTCCATAGCATTGCATGTAACAGAACATTGTCATCAACTAGGTCTGTAACATGCCTGACTTCAAAACGATTAATGTATTTTCTTGCTGTTGCTGCTTGAGCACGAGAAGGAGCAGCACCACTACTACTTATCCTCTGCAAATCATGAATTTTGAACCATTTTGATATCACCTTTGTCAAGACATATTCCTCCATCGTTTTCTTCAACTCTTCTAAATAAGGACTTAATTGTTCAGTAACTTGAATATGCGTACTGCTGCATGCATCAGAATTACTTGAATACAACATATTGTACTGTTATAGTCTCACATTTTATCTCTATCGTCTTATTTATAGAGAGATGACATTAAATGTTGAAGAAACTAAAGAGTCTCAAGTCAACCGAAGCGTTTTTCTCATTTACCCGGCTTCTTATTTATCAGTTGTTCATTATCAACTAATATCAGTTTGTTATTTATTACTTAATGCTTAACTGATTTCAGTTCATAGTCAACTTATATAAGTTAGTCTTTCATCAGTTCATCTGTTTAATTTTGCAATTCATATATAACGACTGATGAAATTTATCATTTACAGGAAAGAGAAAAACAAAGTTAAGCTCATATAAATACTTCATTCAACCATAAACGTTTGCACGGATTACATCATCATATTTTTCCTCTACAACAATTATCCATTTCAACCAAGTGGATAAAGGTGCGGTAGATGTCTTGACAAAGCTCTGAGAAACAGCCAGGCGCTTAAGGATTTTCAGTTCCTTTCGAAGCATTAGCTGATAGATATAACCATCCTTAAAGATGTCCACCCACACAGCTATGTTCAAGTGCTCCCGCACTTTTTTCAACTCTGCCACCAGTTCGGGAGTGGTAGCCTCTCCAGTATTATACAGGAACTCAAGCTTCTGTAACTTCTCCCAGTAGTGAAGACTCTTATAGAGGACTTCATCTTCTATAACAGCCTTCCTGGTCTCCAGAGCAAACGGCGAAGCACTCGAGCTACTCGTATCTGCCATTCTTTTTGTCTTGAATATTTTCACCAATATGACTGAAGCTAACCGTGTTACTTCTATTTATAGCCGAAAATCATGGAAGCTGAAGGGACGTCAAAGTTTCAGCAAACGATAATCTTTCTAACCTTTAAATTTATTTTATATCGTCACTTTAATTATTTATGCACCGATTAAGGGGGAATATCAGTTTAGAAAAGGTTAACTAAGAGGACAATTGTTTGTGGATTCTCAACTAAAATGAATCAGTTTCCCAACTGATTGTTCAGCTGGATATTTTACAAATCTTCTCACATAAGTTAAACCGCTCACTTTTTGCACACACGTGGCCTATATTCCAAATCAACTGACGTGACTGCAGTTTCATAACGTGGCCTATTTTAAACCTCTCACTTTTTACACACACGCTTACAGCACACGTACACATATTTTTATTCAAATTTTTTCATGGACTGACATGTGTCCTGAATTTGAACAGTCACGTACAAATGTACTATGCCCGCTTCAATTCAGTTTTCTTTCTTACGAATACAATCAGTTCCTAAGAGCATACTAATTCCAGAGCTTATCTTTTACGAATTTCAGATCATTTTATCTTTCGAAATGGCGAAACAAATCCCAGCTCACGTGTTGAATGTTGTGGCCATTGATTTTGACTCAGTTTTAGCAGTTCAAGAAGCTGAAGTTAAGAACGTCTTTCTGAAGATTGAATCTGCTGGTCTCGGGATGTTTTTGGGACGATCTTCGTAGGAGTTATACCCCAAGGAAGTAAATATATTCTATCTGAATGGGTTTGTCACTACTGATGGAAGTATCTCTGTAACTGTCAATGATCAGCTGTTGATCCTATCTGAAGAGACCTTTGGAGAAATTTTGTCTTTGCCAACTGATGGGTACGTCAGCTTCTCTGAAGTCAAAACATCTGACATTGAGGAAATGCAATCTTTGCTGTCTGCTAATAGGTGGAAAATCAAAGTTTCCGATCCAAAGAAAGAGCTGAAATCAGAAATTCAGTTATTAGCCGACATTGTGACGAAAGGCATATTGGCTAAGACTGGCTCTTATGCTGCCCTTACTCTTGAAATATTCCAAGTGATGACCATCATCATGGGAGAGAAGAAAGCTAACTGGAGTTATTTTCAGTATTCTGAAGAATATGCTTCAATCTACCAAACAATCAAGAGGCTTTGCTATTCCAATCATTTATCTTCTGAAACTAAAAGGATTGGTAGCTGACAATTCTGGAAAATCATCAAAGTTCAAGGTATTCACTGCCAAGAACATCTTGCCGCCAAAGACCAAACTGGACATTTCTCCCAAACAGTTTTTGAAAACCAAATAGGAGGTTGGGACGCAACCACCAGCTCCAACACGAGTCAAGAAACCCAAAACTTTGGCCCAACTGAAGACTACGAAACGAAAACTGATTATCAGTGAATCAGATTCGGAGAAAACTCCTTCTCCTAAGCTTGTCGAGAGACCGAGGACGCAAAGAACTAAACCAATAACAGCGGTAGAATTCATTCCAATTGAGAGATTGACTCAATCAACTGCCCAACAGCCTATTCACTAAACCAATAACATCGGTAGAATTCATTCCAACTGAGAGATTGACTCAATCAACTGCCCAACAGCCTATTCAGGCTATCCCTTTGCAGGTTGTTCCACCTGATGATTCAGTTACTGAAGAAAAGGCACCCACTAAAGTAAGAGCTCCCTTGACTCATCTAAATCGCCCTACCATTTTGCCTCCAGCCAGATCTAAAGGCGTTATATTGAGGGAACCAGTGGTCACCACTCACTCTGGTTTGGATATTCCTCACATTCTCACTACTGAAAAAAGAAAGGGCACGCTAGTTGAAGAGCCAATGCCATCTAATGCCATCCAAACACACATTGACCTGTTCCCAGAACAGGTCAATGCATTTGCCACATCGAAACTAAAATCTTTTGATAGTTGGAAGAGTTTTAGGACTGAGATTTTTGCCAAAGAGCTGAAGCACAAATCCCAACTGCAAGATTTTATTAAAGTTGAAGCGATTGTGTTGAATGTAGTCAAAGCTGCTACTATTGCCCAGGCATTGGAGAGGCAAAAATATTTCCTTGATCAAATTCGAGCCAAAAAGCTGACTAGAATGGTTGAAAAGCTGAAATCCAACTACAATCCCATAGGTCCAACTGCATATCATGATAGAGCTGTGTTCACCCAACTGGACTCAGATCTTAGTAGCCTACAAAGGAAAATCAGATTTTGGGAACAGGATCAGGAATTGGTTCTTCCTAAAAATCCTCTTGTTCAAAAACAGAAGAAGATACATTCTCCTCCCAGCAGAAAGAGCCACCTCCACGACCGGTTGCTAAAGAACCTGTTCAGGATATGTAACAATCATCTGTTGATAAAAACATGTATTCCGAGGCTGAATTAACTTTTGCCAATATTGATGAAATCATTAAGACAGTAGCCCTAGAAGCTCAGATAGAAACAATAAATTATGAATCAGTTTCTCCTTCAACTAAGCAACCAGAACAAGAGGTTCAGATATCATCTGAAGAACCAGTTGAGCCACTTGTTGCTGAAGAATTAATTCAGCAAGAAATATCTGCTGAGACTGAAGAACAAACTGAAGTGCCCATCCAAAATTCAGAAAAAGAACTAACTGAATCGGAGAAAACTCAATTAATCATTGAAAATTTTTCAATTGAAGAGCAAGCCCCAGATTTGGTGCAAGAACAACAAGAGGCACAAATTTTTGTAGTTACAACTCAGACTGTAGAAGAAGTCATTGAATCAGAAGTCCCTGATCTTACAACTGCTGAAAGTGAAGTCCAGAACAGGATTCTAGTAATTTCTGATCAAGTCTCTAATATCAAACACAGGGAACATCTCATCAGTCACCTCCTCTTCAATTAATAGAAATGGATCTTTTCCTTGAAGAAATCCAGAATATGCAGCAGATGATGACTGAAATCAAGAAAATTCAATCCACACAATTTTCTCATACTGTCAAATTGGATTCTTCAATTGAATTTGATTCAGCAAACCTGAAAGCCATTCAAGCAACCATGGAGTCTCTTACCCGAACTGTGCTTGAGATGAAGAATAACAAAGGTCTAGCTCAAAGTCTCTATACAACTCAGGATATAATCAGTCAACGAGTTGAGCGACTGGAAACTTCTGTTTCTAATAAAATGGAATTGCTGCAGACTTTTTTACAATCTGCTGTCTCAAGTATCTCCTCAGATGTCAAAATTCTTTCCACTGACGTTCGAAGATTATCTGTGAAGATGGGTTTGTTTGACAAAAAAGGGAAAGAAATCAAATAGCATCGAGCATCTTGAGAAACAGCAGAAGAAACCATCTCGTTAAAAAGCAGTTAATCAGATTAGTAGATTCAGCTGTTATTGAATCAAGACCTCTATCAGTTAAAAAAATTCAGATCTTATTTTATCCACATAAAGTTCAGTTATTCCGTTATTATTATTTGCTGAGTTTTGTCAAACACCATAAAGGGGGAAATTGTTGAAAACCAAACTCTAAATTCTGGAGTTTGACAAACTGATAAACCAACTGATACGCGCAATTATATTCAGAAACTAGACTTAACAACTGAAATCAGCAGATCTAATAAAGAAAACTGATCAGTTGGAAACCGATCAGTTGATATATTCAGTCGTATGCTTTTAAGTTAAGCATCCTTCAACTAAACATGTCTCGGGAAAGAACATTCAACCGACAAAGAGACATAGCAGACTGCAACTGAATATAAAACGCCGCACCTCAATCAATACAGCTTAGAACAACGCATTTCGGCTAAAGCAGTTAAGATGCCGCATTACAATAAATGAAGCAAACAATGACCAAGGAATAATGAAGTGGCAATCAACAGACACAAAGATTCAAATATATCTCATGTTACCGTTGGAAGAGAAGCTTATAAATATGACAGAAGAACATGTGAATAACAAGAAGAAGAAGATCACTCTATTCAAAGCTTGTTATTACTCTGCCAAAATATTAGCTCACTCTTACTTGGTTTATTCGTAGCAGTCAAGGCTACAATTTGAGCTCATTAGCACTTTGTAATAATCGTTAAATTCGATAGTGCTAAGATCAGTTACACACTGAGAAAATTTTGTAATACTAAGAGTTTTAGCTTTTGGTAGTTATAAGTCCAAACGGAAGTGGGTCAGTACAGATCTTGTATTCGATCAAAGTCTTTTAGTGGAAATCCTATCCTTGAGATAGAAGGGGTGACGTAGGAGTAACTGAAATCTCCGAACATCCAGAAAAAATCCTTGTGTATTTTATTTCAGTTTTGTATTCTATCTTTCAATCAGTTACTTTCCGCAACTACTTTAGTTTAACTGATTGTCATTGACCAGCAAGATTCCGAGAATCAGTTTGTCACCAAACTGAACTCAAAATTCGAAAAGATCAGTTTTAATTGTGAGTGTTTATTCAACTCCCCCTTCTAAACACTCTTGATACGTTAATCGATCCTATCATTTATGCTTAAAGTTGATGCATCATTATGAAAATGTTTCTATTTAAAGTTTATGCATCATGAAAAGGTTTACGAAAATGTTCATGTTCGAAGTATGTGCATCCTCATGAAAACGATATTTTAAGTACAAGTATTTTTCACTGTTATATGTTGTCTGTATTATGTATTATTAGTTATAAAGATTATGGTGTGTTGAGTCTTTAGACTCACTAGGTGTGATGGATGCAAGTGAGGTTGAGGGAGGGCTTGACGGATGATTTGACTGGACTGATGGCACACACAACCTGAGGACCAGCGCTTCTACTTTTCCGCATTTACGATTATGACTTATGAATTATGTTAAAGATTTTAAGACTATTTATATATGTTTTTTTAGATATTTTTGAGAGGTTTAGTATGGGCTATACTTTTCAAACTTATTGCTTTTTAGATTGGGCAAAACAGTTGACGATTTCATTTATGACTATTGCACTTGATTTTTAAAATGCTAGTTGGTTGGTATTTTATTTTAAAGGGGTAAAATATTTTATATTTTCATGTGTTATATGTCATGGCCGAAAATCGAGTGTTTATTAAAAAAAATTAGTACTTTTAAAGCAATAAAAAGGACAGACGTTTCATAGACCATCTCATAAAGCAGTTATTGGAACACGGTGGGTATTTAGAAACAAGCTAAATGAAGAAGGTACTGTTGTTAGAAATAAAGCAAGACTGGTTGCTCAAGTTTTCAGACAAGAAGAAGGATAGATTATGATAAGACCTATGCACCAGTAGCAAGGCTTGAAGCAATCAAAATATTCTTAGCCTTTGCTGCTTTCAAGAACTTCAAAGTTTATCAGACGGATGTAAAAAGTGCCTTCCTAAATGGTCTACTGCTAGAAGAAGTTTACGTCGAACAACCTCCAGGTTTTATTGATCATTTCTTACCGCATCATGTCTTTAAATTACACAAAGCCGTGTATGGTTTGAAACAAGCACCTAGGGCTTGGTATGACTCTCTTTCACAATTTCGTGTCAATCATGATTTTTCAATCGGCACCGTGGACAATACGTTATTCACATTAGTTAAAAATAAGCACATTCTGTTAGTACAAATTTATGTTGATGACATTATCTTTGGGTCAACTAACCCCAAATTATGTGAAAAATTTGCTAAGATAATTCAGGAACAATTCGAAATGAGCATGATGGGAGAATTGACATTCTTTCTAGGACTGGAGATTAAGCAACTCGATACAGGAATCTTCATAAATCAGGTTAAATACAAAAAACATTACTGAAAAAGTTTGGCATGGAAACATGCTCTGCTGCTTCCACCTCAATGAGTTCATCTACTAAACTTGATAAAGATGAAAATGGAATTTCAGTAGAGATAACTCGGTATCGTGGTCTTATTGGCTCATTGTTATATTTTACTGCAAGTAGACCACTTGATATTATGTGTGTTGTTTGTATTTGTGCGAGATTTAAGTCTAACCCTAAGAAATCGCATTTTATTGCTGCTAAACGAATTCTGAAATATTTAAAGGGTACTCAAAATGTCGGCCTATGGTATCCCAAGGATTCTTCTTTCAAGCTTATTGGATATTCAGATGCTGAATATGTAGGTTGGAAACAGGGTAGAAAAAGAACCAGTGGTTTTTGTCAATTTCTTGGTGATAGGTTGATCTACTGGTTCAGTAAAAAGCAGACTTCCATAGCCAAGACTACTGCAGAAGCAAAATAACTTGCTGCTCTCAATTACTGTGGATGCAACAACTTAAGGACTATGGAGTTCAAGCCTCTGAATCACCTATATTTTGTGACAATACCAGTGCTATAGCAATTACACACAATTTAGTACTTCATTCCAGAACGAAGCACATTGACATCAGACACCATTTTATTAGAGATCATGTGCAGAAGAAGAACATTCGTATGGAATATGTCTTTATTGATCAACAAGCAACAAGTATCTTTACAAAACCTCTTCCTGATAATAAGTTTACTTATTTTCGTAATGTTCTTGGTTTAATTGATTTGTCATAACTACTGATTACTATCTTTTGATTTTTATGCATAAAGTAGAAACAGTAGATAAAAATAAATTTAACAAAATGAACTGTTTCTGTAACGTACCGTACTTTTTACTATTTAAAATTTGCTTAAAATTAAAATATTTTCTTAAATAAATCGTGAACCTTCAAAATTTGATAAAACAACTGTTCATCCTCAAAAATTGTGGCAACAGAAAAATCTCAAAATAATGTTTGCCAAAAGTATTTGCCTGAATCTCAAACACTAACATAAAATCAGAGTATTTAGACATTGCAAATATCAGTAAAAACATGCGCAGTCCTCGGGTCTAGCCTCCTGCTCAGTCTAAGCCTGCTCCCTAGTCCCCACCCCTAGTCTCCTAGAAATCGTCCTCACCTGGATCGATCAAGTCTAGTGAGTCTAAAGACTCAACACGTATAAACTGGGAGTAACAAGTACTACATAATAAAACCACATGCAACTTTAAAGTAGAGCATACATAACTTGAAACTTGAACTTGCACTAAACTTGAACATACATACATAACATAGACGTGCCAAAACGTGAAAACTTTTCTTAACATGCTTGCATACTTGTACATACTTGAACATACATAAACTTCATAATTTTGCGTAGAGGCATGTTTCAAAGCAAGTGACCCATAACATAATCGCCTGATCAGACTAAACCACAATACTGGGCTGACAGAGAAAAATCCACTGCCACATACATGAGATCTTCGTTCATGCTTTAACAGGCGGATTGGTACTCTTTCATGATTTAACGCTTTCCAATCCTGATCTAAATCTGTTCATGCTTTAACGGGGTGGGTTTTTCCCCGTTCATGCTTTAACGCTTTCCAACCCCATACATAAATTGATCACAAGACATTTAGCATACATCAAAAACTTTAAAATATTTTCTTTGCACGTCGAACATACATACATACTTGGCGTTGAGGGATTTGTTGGATCTCGCTTGGGGCCGCTGCTGCACATACTAACATGAATTTAAATACTTAATTTTAATAACTTAGACGTAGTTGATCGTGCTTACACCCAAGCTCATTCATTTTCCTTCGGACTTCTAAAATTCCCGTGACTCGACCTTGTTAACCATTGCACTAAACCAAGACACCGAACCTCAAAGCATTCAATAATTATTTTTCCCAAAAAGTGAAGTACACGGACCCCGTGCCCATGTCCGGCTCCGGGTCAGTGTAGGTACTGTAAAACACGTGTGCAGAAAAGGGGAGGCACGGACCCTGTGCCTAGGTCCGTGTAGGGGTCCGTGTAGACACTGCAAGTTGAACTTCGAAGAAAACAAAGGCACAGACCCCGTGCCTGGGTCCGTGTCCGGGTACGTGTACCCTCGGTGAAAGCAACCAACAAAAATTCAATACATGTGATTCTCAACATTCTAAACATGATTGTACAAACTATGAACCGACACCTCTAGACCCATCCTAGGTTGCTACTACATTGACACCACCTGTACAAACACCTCGAAGCGACGATATCCAACCTACGACACAATACAACTCAAAACATGTAATTTGACACCAAATTGTTCCCTACGCCTTCTAGTGAATTCAAGTACCTATCAACACTAACCGGCGTACCAAATACAAACTCAACGTCATACTAGGCATACCTATATACAGCAACGATGACCCGTTGTAAGGCCCGAGATTTTATTACTGTAATCTGAGATTAATCTGAAATGAATTATTTATTAATTAAGATGATTATAGACGGAACGGATCAGACCGGGAGAGCGAAAGAAGATTTGGCATGAGGTGCAAGGAACGATGCCCGCGCACAGGCGCGACATGTATGGGCGCACATGCGCGAGGAAGACAGAACCATGCGCGCACATTGGCGGCTTGAATGCGCGCACATGCGCGGAACGTCCAGGACCTTGGGCGCATATGCGCGAGTAAGAGGGTGCGAGACAGAACATCTAGCGCATATGCGCGAGAAATGTCGCGCATATGCGCGAGAAGATAAATGCGGAAGTTGCCGGGCAGAAAGAAATATGGAAAGAATCGTGAGATTGAAGCTCGGGAGATTTCAAGTTTTCTTCGAAAATTATTATCGCGATTTACGAGCGATCCGTCCGTCTGATTCTGAATCTGAGTACGGTATTGTGTTCATATCAACGCTGGCTACAACTGGACGTAAGTTTTGTTACGTTTAGACATGATTTGAATTTATGATATTGTCATAATTGAATATGAATCAGATATGGTGTTTCTACTACAGTAGACATTGTATAATTGAAGTCAGATTAAAGAATAGACTGGTTATACAATTGTTATGATTTTCAGAGTTGAATTGATTGAGATTTGATATCAGAGTTGAGTTATTACTGATTTTAAGTGTACCGATATCGAGATTATGAATTGTATTAATACTGATTATGAATTCTGATAGTATCTTTATGATGTTGAGATTGACGAGGTTATCGAGACTGTATCGTTATGTCGTCGAAACATCAGTTGATTTAGATTGATCAGATTCAGTAATGATTTCGATTGTATCGTGATATCGTGGATAGAAATTAGATTGTACATTGTTCCGATATGGATCAAATTATGTATCGATCAGAGTATATTTTTATTTATACATTGTACATAACAGGTATTGAATTGAGTTATATACTGAAATTGTATCTATGCGATTATCATTGCAAAATTTGGGTATGGACAGATTGGAATACAAGACTTCGTCTTCATCAGACCAAGAAGAGAAAGGTATAAATCGATGTTAACTGGGAGATCGACTTGAGTTAGATTCTACTCAAGTTTCCCTAAACCACATACTTGTATGGTATTGTTTTTATACCTTTGTGTTTTAATGATTATGTTTATTCTATTGAATTATAAGTAGAAAGCAGAGAGCTATTGAGTGAGAGTCACTGACAGAAGGGTTAGATTTTGACAGTATAGTCATTGACCCATTGCACATTGTCAGAATAGGCTTAGTCTTGGTAGATACGCCAAGGCACTGGACGTTTGGTGTATCGATATGCTTAAGATACAGACATTATTCTTATTGTAGATTATTCGATACATATTAGACCAAAGTCCAGAAATAAGAACGTACCGCCACCGCGACTGGTAGTAGTAGGTGGGAGAATTGTTACGTTCTTATTCACCGAGATCCCTTGATTATAATGAGAGATAAGTCTAGTCTTATACGTCGAGTCAAGAACTTGATTTACAGATCTGTATTGATTATGTTTCGTAGATTACGATTCATGTTTTAGTTACAGTCTGGTAACGATACATGTTGTTCGATTATGCTACATGTGATAAGATTTAAATCAAGCTTTTATATCAGTTATATGATGGCATGTATACATTATTTATACTGGGATTTATTCTCACCGGAGTATCCGGCTGTTATCTTGTTTGTATGTGTGCATGACAACAGGTAGGGTAGGATCAGGGTCAAGAGGATGATGAGAGATCGAGATTAGAGTGGTGATTCCGGACTTGGATGTAGACTTGGTTTAATACTTGAAATTTAGTAGTTGAACCTTAGATTAGTTTGAATAATTGTTGTACATTATTGTACTTTTATACTGAGATGTATATTAGTTAAATTCCATTATGTTCCGCACTTATATTTTAAAAAGAAAAATTTTTAGACCCTGTTTATCTTAATTGATAATTAAATCCCAAAGATGATTAAGAATATGATTAGCGTCCGGTCCCCACAACAGGTGGTATCAGAGCGATAGATCCTTTAGACTGAGATAGAAGAGAATAAGCGGGGTAGATTGAGTTTCTTTCCTTGCATGCGATTTCTAGCATGAGATTTATTTTAATGTTGATTGACATTGAGTATGCTAGCATGAGATTATGTTTTACTCCTTTAAAATACATATTATTTGATTATCAGATTTTAATTGGTATTATGTATTATTGAGTATGAATCAGATTTGATTCTTGATCAGCAGTAAGATGATCAGAGAAAGATTGTAACAGATTTGTAGTGTTTGGGTACTAATGTTTTGATAAGCAGGTATACCCCCTCGAAGAATTCCAGAACGGGACAGTACTTCGGTTGAACAGATAGATATATCAGAAACTTCGATGGAAATACAGTTGAAGACGTTTCAGTCGTTTCAACCGCCGATTTTGAAGGGTACTCAGATGTCTGAAGAGTGTCAGAATTGGTTAGATGACATAGAACTATTGTTGGATTTGCTTGATATTCAGATGAACAGAGAATTAAACTAGTATTCCACCAATTACGAGAGACTGTCAGAAGTTGGTGGATTACAATCAAAGGGATATTAGAACAACGTGGTACTATGATCACGTGGGAAGTCTTCAAAGCTGAATTCTATCGAAGATTTTTCTCAGTTTCGTACCCGGAGGGCAAAAGAGCAGAATTTGAGAATTTGAGACAAGGCCAAGTGAATATTGAAGAATATGTTTCTAAATTTTCTACTCTACTGCGTTTTGTTCCTCAGATAGTTGGGAATGATGAAGCTGTAGCTGAGCAGTTCATCAAAGGATTGAATTCAGAGATAGTTGCATTGATAAATATGAAACGACCTTACCATTTTGCTGATACGTTCAGTAGGGCAAAGAGAGCTGAGGTGAGTCTGATTCAACAACGAGAAAGGTTAGATGTGATTCAACTCCCGACACAACAACTCCCTCTTAGACTTGATAAAGGCAGTACGAGTGGAAAGCAAGATTTGCTGAAAGCTTAAAATAAACAGTTTAAGAAGTTAGGGAGCGGACTGAGCGGTTCATCTAGCTCCAGTGGTTATAGCCCAAGTTATACTGGAGTGTATTGCAGGATTTGCGGAGGGAGACATCCCACAGAGCAATGACAGAGAGTGACTGGTAGTTGCCATATCTATGGACAGCCGGGACACTTTGCTAGAGTTTGTCCCCAAGAGGTTCCCGAAGATTTCAGGGAGTAGAATCATCTGATGATAGTGACCGAAGAACAGCCCCAGGAGGCACTTGATGATATAGTGGCAGGTACTGTTACTCTATGATTATGTTGCATATGTATTGATATATACTAATGCATTCGTTATGAGCAATTTTGAATGAATTGCATTGATATATGTTGTATCTGTTGAGTCTGTTTGTACTGTAGTATTGATTCCCTTACTTTTTGGGAAAGAAAGATTGATATCAGAGATTTCTGGGAAATATTGTATACTACAGTAAGATGAGAATGAGGTCGAGTTAGATTATGATGTACTTGTGTTTCTGATTTGATCGCATTATTGTTATTAATATGCTGAACAAGTACAGAACTATTGAAGATTCCTTCCAGAAAAATATAAGAAATATTCAGGCCAGATAACGCTGATGAGTAGGAATTCTACGGTAAGGAATCTAGATCTAGAATTCCTTTTATATCTGTATTGTCTATGACTCGATTGATACAGAAAGGAGCAGATGGTATCCTTATGTATTCAGTAGATGTACTGAAATCGAGCCTAGCATTAGCAGATTTGTCGGTGATGTACGAGTGGCTGATGTTTGCCCAGATAAGATTTCAGATTTGCCTTGTATTAGAAAGATAAATTTCAAAATTGAATCGATACCAGGTATTGTTTGTTGTTTTAGAATTCAGTACCGAATGATATAAAATGTGCAGAATGATACAGAGTGAATTGAAAGAATTGAAAGACCAGTGGATGAGTACTAGCCAAGAGTACACCTGATTTAGTGCTTCTCTTGGAAATGCTTCAGTTTTGCTTATATATTGATAAACCCTGTGTTCAGAGGTATTCTGATGGTTTATGCTCATTATATCTATGATATGTTGATATATTTGCAGCGTCTGATCGATTGAATCAAACAATTGAAAATTGTATCGAATATTCTGAGAACTGTGACTATTGTAACAGAAATCATTCAGATAAGAATCCTGCATGAAACAGATTGTATTCAGAATATGCGATATCTGAAGTTAGTATACCGATTGATTTTGACACAGTTGAGATCATGATCAGTGACTGAGAATGATACCGATATCAGAAAGATCAGAAATTTCAAAAATGTCAGAAGTTTATTTTTGCTCTGAGTTGGCAGATTATCTTATACAATTGTTGTTTTGTATCTGCTGGAGTATTGTTATTGTTCTAAAATAGTGTTTGAAACAGCTTGTATTGTTTGGGGGCATATTATATTTGCAGATGATATATAACAGTTGATCAGAACGACATGAAGACGCGATTGATTAGTCAGAATTGACAGTATTGCCAGAAACTGCGGTTTTGTGAGTTTACTGAACTCACTAGATCAGTATAGATTATTGATATTGTGAATCTGATTTGATAGCACCGTTATTCTGAGTCAGTGGTTGATACAGATTATTCAAATCGAACCAGAGCTGAATTCCAGAATTACGACAATTCAGAGATTTAACCAGAATGTTCAGAACTTAATTTCGATAATCAGAGCAGAGCATCAATTAGAGTGACAGATATGTGATTTTTACTGTATGAGAATGATTATCTTGTGATGTCAAATGTTTCAGAATTGTACAACAGAATTTGATATCGATAGTCAGAACCTAATACCAGGTAGGTATTTTTTCTTTAATTTATATTGTTAACTGATTTGGTTGTACCAGATATTTCGAATTGAAATAACAGATATGGTCAGAAACGCCCAATAATCGATTCAGTATGTATCCTGATAGCAGAAAATGTTTTGATAGAAACAGATGGGAATAGATGTGGCAGAACTTGTACTGAGATGTCTAAATTGCCGAAAAATGAAAATAGAAAGAAAGACAGAAACCAAGAGATTTATTGTAGATTTTGTATAGATCTGAATAGGAATGGGAGTACATTTCTATAGAGTTTGTAACGAAACTATCACAATTTTTCCAAGAGTGTGATGGAGTGTGATTTTGATTGACAGATTGTTCAATCTATATATAATAGTTTGTACCAGATAACGTACAAACACGACCAAATGACACAAATCGATGTCAGAGAACTGGTCGGAGTAATCAGAATGCCGAAGTAGAGTATATCAGATTGTGATTTTGCTTGATTTTGTACTTGTGGCATAATATACCACAAACTCTTTTCTATACTATCCAGATCTGGGAAGTTATTTATAGAGCTGTAGTGCTGGATGTTAGCACTAATGGAAACGAAGTATTGTCACTTTGTGCATTCAGGTACAATGAGAAACATCAGATGAGTATTGGGATAGCTACAGACGACACATGGTACAATGAGAACTGAAGATTTCTTGTGTATAAGGATAATGTCTCAAAGATATCTGAGATAAGATCTGATACAGTCAGAGATAGGGCAAAAAAAAATAATAATAATTCACAACGAGGATTATTCTATTGTTGAAAACACAGTAAGATTGTCAGAATATCAAAGACACTATTTGAGAGATAGAATCTAATATGAGATCGAGATTTCAGATTGGTTTCATTTAATTTAGTTTTTTTTATCAAAACTCTTTTATACATTTCTTCTGATATAGCTAAGTTGAGTGCCTATGATTTTGGGGACGAAATCAGATCTTAAGGGGGGAGAAATGTAAGGTCCGAGATTTTATTACTGTAATCTGAGATTAATCTGAAATGAATTATTTATTAATTAAGATGATTATAGATGGAACAGATCAGACCGGGAGAGTCGAAAGAAGATTTGGCATGAGGTGCAAGGAAGGATCCCCGCGCACAGGCGCGACATGTATGGGCGCACATGCGCGAGGAAGACAGAACCATGCGCAGCTTGAATGTGCGCACATGCGCGGAACGTCCAGAACCTTGGGCGCATATGCGCGCCTCCGTGAGTAAGAGGGTGCGAGACAGAACATCACGCGTATATGCGCGAGAAACGTCGCGCAAATGCGCAAGAAGATAAATGCGGAAGGTGCCGGGCAGAACCTCCGGCGCATATGCACGCGTCATGCAGATTGCAAAAATGCCACTTGGTCTCCACCGTGCACTTGATATATATATATATATATATATATATATATATATATATGCAAATCCTTCCGAAAGAAATAGAGAAAGAAACGTGAGATTGAAGCTCGGGAGATTTCAAGTTTTCTTCGAAAAGTATTATCGCGATTTACGAGCGATCCGTCCGTCTGATTTTGAATCTGAGTACGGTATTGTGTTCCTATCAACACAGGCTACAACTGGACGTAAGTTTTGTTACGTTTAGACATGATTTGAATTTATGATATTGTCAGAATTGAATATGAATCAGATATGGTGTTTCTACTGCAGTAGACATTGTATAATTGAAGTCAGATTAAAGAATAGACTGGTTATACAATTGTTATGATTTTCAGAGTTGAATTGATTGAGATTTGATATCAGATTTGAGTTATTACTGATTTTAAATGTACCGATATCGAGATTATGAATTGTATTAATACTGATTATGAATTCTGATAGTATCTTTGTGATGTTGAGATTGACGGGGTTATCGAGACTGTATCGTTATGCCGTCGAAACATCAGTTGATTTAGATTGATCAGATTCAGTAATGATTTCAATAGTATCGTGATATCGTGGATAGAAATTAGATTGTACATTGTTCCGATATGGATCAGATTATGTATCGATCAGAGTATATTTCGATTTATGCATTGTACAGAACAGGTATTGAATTGAGTTATATACTGAAATTATATCTATGCGATTATCATTGCCAGATTTGGGTATGGACAGATTGGAATGCAAGACTTCGTCTTCATCAGACCGAGAAGAGAAAGGTATAAATCGATGTTAACTGGGAGATCGACTTGAGTTAGATTATACTCAAATTTCCCTAAACCACATACTTGTATGGTATTGTTTTTATACCTTTGTGTTTTAATGATTATGTTTATTCTATTGAATTAGAAGTAGAAAGCAGAGAGCTATTGAGTGAGAGTCACTGACAGAAGGGTTAGATTTTGACAGTATAGTCACTGACCCATTGCACATTGTCAGATTAGGCTTAGTCTTGGTAGATACACCAAGGCATTGGACGTTTGGTGTATCGATATGCTTAAGATACAGACATTGTTCTTATTGTAGATTATTCGATACAGACTAGACCAAAGTCCAGAAATAAGAACGTACCGCCACCGCGACTGGTAGTAGTAGGTGGGAGACTTGTTACGTTCTTATTCACCGGGATCCCTAGATTAGAATGAGAGAAAAGTCGAGTCTTATACGTCGAGTCAAGAACTTAATTTACAGATCTGTATTGATTATGTTTGGTAGATTACGATTCATGTTTTAGTTACAGTTTGGTAACGATACATGTTGTATGATTATGCTACATGTGATAAGATTTAATTCATGATTTTATATCAATTATATGATGGCATGTATACATTATTTATACTGGGATTTATTCTCACCGGAGTATCCGGCAGTTGTCTTGTTTTTATATGTGCATGACAACAGGTGGGGCAGGATCAGGGTCAAGAGGATGATGAGAGATCGAGATTAGAGTGGTGATTCCGGACTTGGATGTAGACTTGGTTTAATACTTGAAATTTAGTAGTTGAACCTTAGATTAGTTTGAATAATTGTTGTACATTATTGTACTTTAATACTGAGATGTATATTAGTTAAATTCCATTATGTTTCGCAAACTTAAATTTTAAAAAGAAAAATTTTTAGACCCTGTTTATCTTAATTGATAATTAAATCCCAAAGAGATTAAGAAGATGATTAGCGTCCGGTTCCCCACACCCACCGATCACCAACGAAGCCTGCAACAATAAAACTTCAAGAACGCATCAATACATAATTTTCTGAAAAATGTAGTTTGAGCAGTCCCACAAAAATACCATAATTCACTCAATTTTTATCCAAATATTTTGAATTTACTGTCGAATCTAAGGTATCAAAAATTTCTACAATTTTCATGTTGAAAGTTTACTCAAAATCATGACCGGAAAATCACAATTTTAAAATGACAGCAAAAACGAGATTTGTGATCCAAAAACCATTTCAAAATTGATCCAAACCTCATTGCTCAAACTTCTACACATCACACATGTATTTTTACGCTTAAATAACAACACAACGCATAATATGACGAGATCAATGCAGAAATAACAGAATATACGTGTCTTTTGATGATAAACTTTAACGAACCGACGATACCGAAGCGGGGAAATATGCGAGGTTGATCCGTGACGTTTGTGGAACGGTTTTCTTGCAATAAAATCAATAAAAATTTGCTGGAAAGATTTAGGGGAGGGGCGGCTGCTTCTCTTGTGCCAAGAACCCTAAAATTTTATTTTAAAATGATGAGATGGAAATAAGAGAGATGTGTGTGTGTTATACGTGTAGGTGTGTGAATATAAGTGTGTGTGCGTGTGTTTTGATAACAATAACTACAATTGAAACGTGTGTGTGCATATTAGTGGAGTAATTAAGGCTAATTAATATGATTAAATATATCTAACAATTATTTAATATGCTAATTTAAAATATTAACGCAGTAGCTTTTCTTAAATTTAAATAAAAATGCACAAGTGCTACAACTTTAAAATTTTGACATCGTAATAATTACCTAATAATTTAATTAGACTATTAAAATGCTTAAAATTAATAAATCATTTAAAATACTCCTTCCCAATTTAAAATAAAATAACGCATTTTAAAATTACCCAAAAAATCGTCACAGGTCTCCTTTCCTCGATCCCGCATCGAATAATCGCCTGAAACATGAAACTCGAAAAACTTTTTAGCTTTCATCACATAAACATTAAAATAATACAATTTAAATAAATCATGCACTACTAAGACTCATTTCAAAATTAAATAAATGATTTAATAATTAAATAAATGCATGGGTTATGGGTTATACGTGTACTGAATTTGGGCACTACAGTTCCTTTCCCACTTATAAAATTTCGTCCTTGAAATTAAATCTTACCGAACAACTCCGGGTAGCAAATTCTCATGTCTGCTTCGGCGTCCCAAGTTGCCTCCTCTACTGATTGATTTAGCCACCAGACTTTGATCATCTTGGTCATTTTGTTCCGAAGTATCCGCTCCTGTCTGTCTTGGATTTGGACGGGTCTTTCCTCATATGACAAGTCTGGAGCCAACTGTAACGGTTCATATCTTAACACGTGCGAAGGATTAGCTAGGTGCTTCCTCAGCATCAAGACGTGGAACACATTGTGTATCCCGGCCAGATTCGGCGGAAGGACAACATGATAGGCTAGTGTCCCAAGTCTGTCTAGATTTCAAACTGTCCAATAAACCTCGGACTGAGCTTGTCTCTTTTCCCAAATCTCATAACACCCTTCATAGGTGTTATCTTTATAAAAACGTGGTCACCTACGGCAAACTCGAGGTCTCTCCTTCTCTTATCAGCATAGGTCTTCTGACGACTCTGGGCGGTCTTCATTCTATCTCGAATCTTGACCACCACATCCGCAGTTTGCTGAACTATCTCTGGACCAAGTTCTGCTCTCTCACCAACCTCATCCCAATGAATTGGTGATCTGCACTTCCTTCCATACAATTCCTCGTAGCGAGCCATACCTATAGATGATTGGAAACTGTTGTTGTAGGTAAACTTCACTAGAGATAGCTTAGATTCCCAAGTCCTCTGGAAATCGATCATACAGGCTCGCAATAGATCCTCCAAAATCTGAATCACTAGCCCAGATTGGCCATCTGTCTGCGGGTGAAAAGCTGTACTGAATAGCAACTTTGTCCCCATGGTTGCATGCAAACTCTTCCAAAAGGACGATGTAAACCTCGGGTCCCTTTTGGACACAATTGAAACTGGGATCCCGTGCAATCAAACTATCTCCCTGATATAGAGCTCCTCATAGTGCATCATGGAGAAAGTCTACTTCACTGGCAAGAAATGTGCCGACTTAGTGAGTCGATCCACTATAACCCAAATAGAATTAAATCCTCTGACTGACCTCGGTAAACCAACTACAAAGTCCATGGTGATATTCTCTCATTTCCACTCTGGGATGGGGAGTGGCTTAAGTATTCCTGCTGGCCTCTGATGCTCTGCCTTCACCTGCTAACAGTGAGGCATTCAGACACAAATCTGCGGATGTCTAGCTTCATGTCTGGCCACCAATACAAAATCTGGAGATCTTTGTACATTTTGGTATCTCCTGGGTGAATGGAATACGAAGATGCATGTGCCTCTGTCAGAATATCCTCTCTGATCGAATCAACAATAGGCACCCACATTCTACCTCTGTATCTCACCATACCATCTGACACTGTGTAGAGTACACTGCCCTTAGCTTCATCCTTCAATCTCCATTTCTGTAATTGTTCATCTGAAAACTGGTCCGCACGAATACGGTCTAGCAAGGAAGATTGGACTGTCATATTAGACAATCTCGGAGCTCTGACCTTGTGATAAACTTATAAACCAAACCTCTGAATCTCAGACTGAAGAGGTCTCTGCACTGACAATTGTGCTACAACGGAGAATTTTCTGCTCAAAGCGTCTGCGACAACATTAGCTTTCTCCGGGTGGTAGCTAATTTCGCAGTCGTAGTCTTTCACAAGTTCTAACCACCGTATTTGTCTCATATTCAGTTCTTTCTGCGTTAAGAAATACTTGAGACTCTTGTGATCATTGAATATCTGACACTTCTCACCGTACAAGTAGTGTCTCCAAATCTTCAATGCAAAGACAACAGCGGCTAATTCCAGATCATGAGTCGGGTAGTTCTTCTCATGCACCTTCAACTGCCTGGAGGCATAAGCTATAACCAGACCATGTTGTATCAACACTGCGCCTAACCCGAGCTTAGATGCATCGGTGTATAGCACAAAATCTCCTTGCCCTCTTGGCATGGCTAACACTGGCGTTGAAATAAGAGCTTGCTTCAAAATGTCGAAGCTCTTCTGACATTCATCACTCCAAATGAATTTGGCATTCTTCTTCGTCAGTGAAGTGAGCGGCACTGCTATCGATGAAAATCCCTGAATAAACTTTCGATAGTAACCTGCTAAGCCTAGGAAACTACGGATCTCTGATGCATTCTTCGGTTCAACTCATTCCTTGACTGCTGCTATCTTAGCTGGATCCACCTTAACGCTACTGCTAGAAATTACATGACCCAAAAACGCTACCTTCTCCAGCCAAAATTCACATTTACTAAATTTTGCAAACAACTTGCGACTCTGGAAGACCCGCAAAACTGTACCCAAGTGCTGACGTTGCTCCTCATGGCTCTTCGAGTATATGAGAATGTCGTCAATATACACTATGACGAACTGATCTAGGTAAGGTTTAAATACTCGGTTCATAAGGTCCATAAAATCGCTGGAGCATTTGTCAATCCGAATGGCATCACTAAGAACTCGTAATCTAGTTCTGAAGGCTGTCTTAGTTTTACTTTACTACGACCTCGAATTCTGACTTTTCTTACAATTCCCAATATTAGAAATGGAGGTTCAAACTTAGCGTATCTTACTTTCCTTATACTATACCCGTAATGATCATCGATCTATTACATTAACATTTACGCAGTTCAACCTAAGAAATCTTAGAACCAAAAGTTACTGATCAACTTCTATCATCGTTACTACACTCCAAAGTTAAACCTTATCTTAACCCCGTAATAATATTGAACTACGATCCTTGAATCGAATATTTACCTTACGTCACCAAACTTACGTAACTTTGCTATTTGAAAAAGTACATCCCAAATAAAATTTGCTGCTAATCTTAAATTTCGAGTAACACTAATCCATTAAACCCCAAAATATACAATATCGATATTCTGCTTAGATAATAAAACCTTCCTAGCATCAAACACATGCTTAAACTATTTCCTTCTCAATTACATTATAGTTAAGGCCTAAGACACTTAAACCTTCCTCATTCGAGCGAATGTCACACTTTGACGTATCCTCAATACTCAATTCATTCTAATGTCTAAAGCTTTATAAGTTTCCCCCTGTTAATGATGGACTAATTCTAATAAATCAACTTCACTTATAACTCACAGAATTATAGAATCCTCATATAAAGATTTTAGATTTCTTATTCGATAAAAATAATCTTAATATTCGACCATTGGTAACCTATGTTGAATACAACTAATTTATTTTTGTTTTTATTTCACCCAATAACCATGTATGATCACCTATTTTATAAACTTGAAATTAAAATTTACACAACCCAAGTATTTTTAGATAACATAATTTCAGTACTCATATGCAAATCCTACGTTTCTTAATGACTTACAAGGATTCCTCAAGACAAGGTGCCTGATAGGGCCTCTTGCCAAGCCTATCGACCTCAATGTCCCTTTGGTTTTGTCCTGCCGCAAAAGCTCTCGACACAACAACTGTATAAGTCGTAGGACCAGCAGCTCAAACATCATGGCGCAAGATCAGCCGCAACCCATCCATAAAATGCCTCATCTTCTCCCGGGCATAATTTGCCATCAGGGGTACAAAGTGACACCCCTTCTCGAACTTCCGGACAAAGTCTGCTACGCTGTTGTATCCCTGTCGCAGCGTCATGAACTCCCTAGTCAAACTGGAGCATAATTCCTCAGTGAAGTACTTGGAGTAAAAGACTTCCATGAATTCATCCCAAGAAAGGGTCTGCAAATTAATCAACACATGCGCCCTCTCCCACCATAGCCTGGCGTCCCTTGTCAACAAAAAGTGGCACATCTAACTCTGTCTGCATCCTGCAGCTCCATGAAAGCAAAAATCACCTCGATGGACTTAATCTGTCCTTCAGCTATCATCGAGTCATTAGTCCCCAAGAACTCCTTAGGATCCATCCTCCTAAACCTTTCTTAACTGCCTCCGGTCTGGGCCTCGCCCCTGTATCCACTGCAGCATGGTTCCCCACAAACTGCACGAAGAACTGCGTCATTCCTGCAAGCATCTGAGCCTGCATATCAGGGGTGGACGAGGAAGAGTGACCCTCTCCCCATCCTGAGCTTCCTTATCTTCATCACCTGCTCCTCGCACCATACTACGTCTAGGAGGCATACTGTCCCAACATTTACCCAACACGTAAACCCAACATGCATGAACATAATACTAATATCATAAGATGCACGTAATTTGACTCAAACATGCACATGCTGAAATCATGACTGAGTACGAATTACTTGAAAGAATTTAAAACTTTAAAACTTACAGACTTGAGGTGTGACTTCGTGAGCTTCTTGCAACTGGAAGTAGGCATAACATTTAACAAGAACACCGCTCTGATACCAAATGTAACGTACCGTACTTTTTACTATTTAAAATTTGTGGAAAATTTAAAAAAATTTCTTAAATAAATCGTGAACCTTCAAAATTTGATAAAACAACTGTTCATCCTCAAAAATTGTTGCGACAGAAAAATCTCAAAATAATGTTTGCCAAAAGTGTCTCCATGAACCTCAAACAGTAACATAAAATCAGAGTAATTAAACATTGCAAATATCAGTAAAAACATGGGCGGTCCTCGGGTCTAGCCTCCTGCTCAGTCCAAGCCTGCTCCTTGGTCCCCACCCCTAGTCTCCTCGAAATCTTCCTCACCTGCATCGATCAACTCTTGTGAGTCTAAAGACTCAACACGTATAAACTGGGAGTAACAAGTACTACATAATAAAACCACATGCAACTTTAAAATAGAGCATACATAACTTGAAACTTGAACTTGCACTAAACTTGAACATACATACATAACATAGACGTGCCAAAACGTGAAAACATTTCTTAACATACTTGCATACTTGTACATACATAAACTTCATAATTTTGTGTAGAGGCATGTTTCAAAGCAAGTGACCCATAACATAATCGTCTGATCAGACTAACCACAGTACTGGGCTGACAGAGAAAAATCAAGTGCCACATACATGAGATCCCCGTTCATTCTTTAACGGGCGGATTGGTCACCGTTCATGATTTAACGCTTTCTAATCCTGATCTAAACCCGTTCATGCTTTAACGGGGTGGGTTGGTCCCCGTTCATGCTTTAACGCTTTCCAACCTCATACATAAATTGGTCACAAGACATTTAGCATACCTCAAAAACTTGAAAATATTTTCTTTGCACGTCGAACATACTTACTTGGCGTTGAGGGATTCGTTGGATCTCGCTTGGGCCGCTGCTGCACATAATAATATGAATTTAAATACTTAACTTGCATAATTAGACAAAGGTAATAGTGCTTACACCCAAGCTCATTCATTTTCTTTAGGACTTCTAAATTCCCGTGACTCGACCTTGTTAACCATTGCACTAAACCGAGACACCGGACTACAAAGCATTAAATAATTTTTTTCCCAAAAATTGAAGTACACGGACCCCGTGCCCAGGTCCGTCTCCGGGTCCGTGTAGGTACTGTAAAAGACGTGTGCAGAAAATGGGAGGCACGGACCTCGTGTCTAGGTCCGTGTAGGGGTCTGTGTAGACACTGCAAGTTGACACTTCGAAGAAAAGGCACGGACCCCGTGCCTGGGTCTGTGTCCGGGTCCGTGTACCCTCGGTGAAAGCAACCAACGAAAATTCAATACATGTGATGCTCAACATTCTAAACATGATTGTACGGACTATGAACCGACACCTCGAGACGCATCCTAAGTTGCTACTACATTGACACCACCTGTACAAACACCTCGAAGCGACGATATCCAACCTATGACACAATACAACTCAAAACATGGAATTTGACACCAAATTGTTCCCTACGCATTCTAGTGAATTCAAGTGCCTATCGACACTAATCGGCATACCAAATACCAACCCAACATCATACTAGGCATACCTATGTGCAGCAGTGATCACCCATCGATCCCAACGAAGTCTGCAACAATAAAACTTCAAGAACACATCAATACATAATTTTCTGAAATACGCAGTTTGAGCAGTCCCACGAAAAACACCATAACTCACTCAATTTTTACCCAAATATTTCCAATTTACTATCGAATCGAAGTTATCAAAAAGTTCTACAATTTTCATGTTGAAAGTTTACTCAAAATCATGACCGGAAAATCACAATTTTAAAATGACAGCAAAAACGAGATTTGTGATCCAAAAACCATTTCAAAATTGATCCAAACCTCATTGCTCAAACTTCTACACATCACACATGTATTTTTACGCTTAAATAACAACACAACGCATAATATGACGAGATCAATGCAGAAATAACATAATATACGTGTCTTTTGATGATAAACTTTAACGAACCGACGATACCGAAGCGGGGAAATATGCGAGGTTGATCCGGGACGTTTGTGGAACGGTTTTCTTGCAATAAAATCAACAAAAATTTGTTGGAAAGATTTAGGGGAGGGGCGGCTACTGCTCTTGTGCCAAGAACCCTAAAATTTTCTTTTAAAATGATGAGATTGAAATAAGAGAGATGTGTAGGTGTGTGTATATAAGTGTGTGTGAGTGTGTTTTGATAACAAGAAAAACAATTGAACGTGTGTGTGCATATTAGTGGGGTAACTAAGGCTAACTAATATGATTAAAATATATCTAACAATTATTTAATATGCTAATTTAAAGTTAATTCCTTATTAACCCCACTAGCTTTTCTTAAATTTAAATAAAAATGCGCAAGTGCTACAATTTTAAAGGTTTGACATCGTAATAATTACCTAATAATTTAATTAGGCTATTAAAATGCTTAAAATTAATAAATCATTTAAAATGCTCCTTCCTAATTTAAAATAAAATACCGCATTTTATAATTACCAAAAAATCGTCACCGATCTCCTTTCTTCGAGCATCGAATAATCACCTGAAACATGAAACTCGAAAAATATTTTAACGTGCATCACATAAACATTAAAATAATACAATTTAAAATAAATCATGCACCACTAAGACTTATTTTAAAATTAAATAAATGCTTTAATAATTAAATAAATGCATGGATTATACGTGTACTGAATTTGGGCACTACAGTTTCATTCATAAAATCAGATTCTTTACAATTGTTGATAACAGCAGTACTGGAGTTACAATAGAAATCCTAACTAGAACCTACTGGACTCACCCCCTCTCTTTGCATGATCGTGGTTTGTTAAAGGGATAATTCCGCATCCTAAATCTAATAATATAGAATAATCTAACTGATTATTCAGTCTACAGATCCAGAAGTTGGTTCCAGGTCTTCATCCTATTAAGAACGATGTCTTCAAACATCTTCTTACGAGACGCCGCAAGTTGTCTTTGGAACTCTTTTGCTTTTTCCGACTCCGAAGCAGACTCTGGTGAACTGTTTACATTATCCATTTGTTGAATGTTAAAAATGATTTAGTTAGTATCTTTGCAGGTATTTAAAAATACCCTCGGGCTAGTTGAATAGTCACTTGACTATTCACCTTCTGCGTGTTCCTATTGGAAGAAAATCAACAGTCATCTGTTACTTCCTTTGATCTTTAATCTTCGCATTTAATATTTGTTTATTTGCATTAATTTAGGGGGAAATTTGTTTAATTGTGACCAATATTCCTGTTTCTAGTCTTATACAGAAGTAAATTTGTCTTTTAGATAAAACAATGTGTCTACTGGACTTTATCAAAGTGTTGGATATATTTCAGTACTTTATCACTTCCAGTAGATATTATCATAAAACGACAAATCATCTTCTGAATTTTTAGTAACCGCTTTGGACAGCCCGCCTTTTATTTTTTTAAAAAAAATTAAAATCATTGGCTTACCTGACAAACATCTTTTAACTTTTACAAAATCTCTCCGTAAACATATTGACATATGTTCCTATGTCTTCTTTGATGGCTGTACATTTTAATATTTAACCACCTCTTCTCTCTTCCATTTCACTTTTACGATTCCAGACTCTTGCATTCTTGCTACTGCTTTCTCTCGCATTTCTCCTTACTACACAATCTACCTCAAATCCTTTTAAATTGCAGAAAATGGCTGGAGCTTATACACTGAACGCTTATCAAGTCAACTTCGCCTCATTACTTACTATCAAAGATGAAAACCTTGTTAAAATGTTCAAGAACATTGAGAAATCTGGTTTTCGAAAATTTCCGGAAGCACCCGCAATCATTTACAAGATCACCCTCCTGAACTTCTATGCCAAGGCAACCATTGAGCATGGAAATATCATATATTTTCAGGAAGATGCATCCATAATCATTGATGCTGAACTTATGGCATCAAATTTCTTTCTTCCATTCTCATGTAACTTTGAGTGTTTGGTTATTACTAAGAAGGAGATGTCTACTGCTCTTACCTCTTTCTCAGCTTCTGGAGAGGAACTTTCTCTCTCTTGCTTCAAGAAACTTATAAAAATGGAGTACCAAGTAATCGCTGATATTTTCGCAAAGGCTATTCTGGTCCAGGCTGTAACTTTTGATAGATTGACCAAGGAAAAGGTCCAAGTGATGATAGCCATCAATTCTGAAGCCAAGGTGGATTGGATTCACTCTTTGTTCAAAATCATGAAGGACATGATTTTAAGGAAAGGTACTGGTTTTGCTGTTCAAATTAGCAAAATGTTTAAGGATGTTGGTTTTCCATTCACATCGGAACATGATGCATCATATGTCACCATGGCCGATGCTAACGACGTACTTGCTTTAAGGCCAAAACCAGCTGTGGCACAATTTGTTGCCCTCAATAAGGAGATTGGTGATGCTCAAACTGAGGCTCAAGAACCTCAGAAGAAAGTCAAGAGGAAGAGAATTTTTACCTTGACTGATTCAGATAAATCCATATCTGAAGAATATACTGCCCCAACCAAAGCCTCACTCCTAGCCACTCCGACTAAAAAGAAACCTAGAACCACCATCTGTATAAAAAAGACAGCAGACATTGCTGATCTTGATATTTTTCTGTTGAGACAGGTTTTTCCAACAGTCACCTCGTCCAAACCAGTGTCTATCCCCTCCTCAAAAATAGCAGCCATTCTTACTACAACCATTTCCACTTCTTTTCAGACTCTCAGACCTTCATCTGGAGTGGTCATTAGAGAACCTCTTTCAGGGTCCTTTGTTTTTATACCCGTGCAACCTGCCTCCTCATCAGACAAAGGAAGAGGGAAGCTCATTGAAGAACCTAAAGATCTTGGTTTCATGTCATCTATTCAAACCGCCTTTGATCTTCAGTTGAATGAAATAGAAAAATCTCCCAGTGAGGACATTATTTTCTTCAATGATTGGCTCAAGGTTAGAGTTTTCCACCCAATAACATATTTAAGAACTCCAAGATCTTACGGCAAAATGGTGAAAAATAAGAAGAAAGTCTTTGATTCTTCTAAGACCAAAAATGTGATTGAGACAATTAACTGAAGAAGTCACATTTCTTGATCAACTCAAGCGTCAAAAGCTGGATTCCATTTTGAAGGCTTTAAAGTCAAATTTTGATTTTGTGAATCCTACTGCTATTCAAGATCAAGATGTAATACAACTTTTGCCTGATCAGTTGAGAGTACTGAATGAGCAACTTCTTGCTCAGGAACAAGTTTTGCCCAACCCCTGCAGTACAGAGTAGGCCTTGTCCCAGACATTCTCAAGATTAAGCTAGTTGAGGAAAAGACCACAGCTCCTTCAGAAGCTAAGGTTTCCAGTACTCTTGAATCTCCGACTTTGCCTACTAAATCTTCATCCCTTATCTCTGTTCATGACTTAGCATCTGTTGATGAATTCATTCAGTCGATTGTTCATGCTCCTACTGCACCAGAAGAATCTCAGGTTGTTGACGTTGTTCCAGAAGGAAATCCAGAAGCTCAACCAGCAGTACAATCTTTGAAAGAATCAGATGCTGCTCCTACATCTTCACTGCCAGATCTGGATAAATTTTCTGCTGAACATCAAGCAGAAATGGAAGCTCTATTAGATGTTCCATCTGAATCAAATCCAACCGTTCAGCCCATGGAAACTACCGAAATAGCCAGACCAGAAGAAAGAGCAGCACTTGAACAATCTACTGCTCCTGAAGACACTTCTGCAGCACCAAAAATAGTTCTATCTACTGATCAACTAGAAGATGCCCCCTCTACTGAACTGATTATCCCTCCTTCTGGTTCTGCTGCACACATTGCTCATGTTGCAGATATCATGCAGCGTATTCAAGAAAGATCTCCATCCCTCCAAGAACAGTTTGACCTTGAATTTGAGATAGATGCTCTGAAAAGAAATCTTGACAATCTCTCGGAAATAGTAAAACATTTGTCTCGTGAACATGCTGGTGAGGTTAGTGCTACCAAATTCTGTCGTGACCGCATCTCCAAAGAAATCACTCGCATGGAAGAATCTTTGGCCAAGCTGAATGTTGAAACCAGAATTTTCAGACAATCTGTTTTCACAAGTCAGAGTGACATCTTGCTCTATCAAGCTGAGATAACTAAAATTGTCTCTGATCATGATTCATCTATTCGCTCAGTCTACAACAACGTTGCAGCTATAGATTCGAAACTCAAACTTATTGATGCCAAGATTGAGTCCCAATCTCAATCTCTTCATTCTCTGAATGAACAAGTTTCCAATCAAGCACCATATCTGGAGATGCTGAATGATGGAATTCATACTCTTATTGGCCGGGTGGATGATTTTCTTACTCGATTTTAGGCCTGTGATGCAAAAAAAGGGAGAATCAGATGGCAGAACTGGAGATGGCAGACCTTCAGAAGGCAGACATGGAGATGGTAGACATCATGCAAAATCGTCTTTCAGAAATGAAGATCTTCATAACGAGAAAACTTTGTTCAGAGACATTGGCACTGATTATTAAACTCTTTGTATTTAAATTTCTTATCGATTATCTTGTTATAAACTCTATCTGCTTTTATAACTGTTGATCTATATCTTCTCTAACATCTAGGTTTTGATATCACCACAAAGGGGAAAATTGTTAAGACTTACTTTAATTGTGGTGATGAGAGTCAAAACCAGTAGGCCGTGATAGCAAAACAGAAGACAACATAAATAGCAGAAGCACTCGTATCGATAAAACAGAAGTAGTTCTTATCGAGTAACGAACGACTTGGAAAACCAGAAGCAGAACTTAGCTTAAACACAACGCAGAACTTAACGTCTCTCGTTTAATAGTTACAAGTCTTAAATGTTACCTTTACTTTACCTAGTATATTATTAATTACACTATTTAATGTTGTACGAAGTCATTTAAAGCGCCTTACTAGTTTTGGTATAAAACCAAGACTGATTATTCTGAAGTTTTGCAGGACCATTTTTCAGTGATATAACTGATTTACTCAGAAGTCAAAGAAGTCGTTTTATTTATAGACATTGGATTCAAGGTTTCTATATATTAAAGGATCAATCCAATATAGAAAACAACCATTATCATTATCAAAAAACACATTCTCTATCCACCGTTGTTTTGGGCAATCAAGAACATATCTTTATCTTCAAGCTCAAATATACAGAAAAGCAGCACACTTTTTTATAGCAAACATCTGATTTCTGAGATCATCTTGTGCTGCTGTTTTGTTATCTCCTCACAAGCTATTTACTTTACTATATCTTATTGAGAAAAGTTTGTAATCTGGAAAAGAGTCTTTTCCAGAACCTTGTTGTGTTCATTACTTTGTGTTGTGCAACTAAGAGTTTCAGTAGGCGAAGAGTAAGTCCTACTGAAGTGGGTGGGTACTAGAGTTGTACTGTAAAAACCAAAGTCATTTAGCGATACTTTCTGGAAACAAAAGAAGGGGAGACGTAAAAGATTTCATCTTCGAACTTCCAGAAACAACTACTGTCTACTGCCTACTTTTTATTGTTTTCACCTCAAACCATCAGATCGTTTCCGCACAAGTTATTGTGAGCTGCTGGAAATATATTCGAACAAGATAAGCTATAATCTCTAACAGGATTCTAGCATCTTTGCAAAAACGTCCAACAAATGAACGAGTTTATTCACCCGCGCCTCCCCCTCTAAACTCTATATTGATCCTCCAACATTTATAATTCATGAAGTATATAAGCAATAAAAGTGTCATCTAATTCAATAAAGGATGAAAATATTGATAAATAAATTTCATATTTAAACATTGATAATATTATGTTTAATATTTTTTCCATCGGAGAATTTAATTGGTCATCATCTCTGCATACATTTCCATTTAAAAAATGACACATTTGTAAAATAGGAATTTTCTAATGGATCATATCATATGTTTTTGGTCAAAAAAATTATAAATTAAAAATTGACCAAAATCATTTTGAATGTGCATGTCCAATTTTTTTTAATGATGAACATTATTTGTGGTGTGATTTTAAAATATATTTTAGAAAATCAATTCACCAGCTATTGTTTTAAGAGTAGGTTTTTTGTAAGACGGTCTCACGAATCTTTATCTGTTAGACAGTCTCATGATGAGTCAACTCTACCGATATTCACAATAAAAATAATACTCTTAGCATAAAAAGTAATATTTTTTCATGGATGACCCAAATAAGAGATCTGTCTCACAAATACGACATGTGACACCGTCTCACACAAGTTTTGCCTTGTTTTAATTAGTTGGGTTGACCACCAATAATAACCTGCTATGTTTAAGAATTTATATTATTTTATTTTTTTATAATAAAAAATTTATAATTAGCGGGTACGCTGTAACTGTGGTAAATAAATATGAATGAATAATGATCATGATAGATATTAAAATGAGTAAGTGAATATACACATCAACATAGACGGAACACCAAACAAGATATTTTGAATCATCGGAAGTATTTTTGTATTTTAAATTATGGATATAGTTATTACAATATCTCTCTCTTTCATTTTTTTTTTAAAATACATTTAGTTCAATTTTCAATTATTTAATATATTTGATAATAAAAAAAAAATCTCCTTGTGTGATATATAACATGAGATGTAAGAGTTTTGTAGAATTAAGTGTTTGTTGTTTAACCACATGTTGTAGCTAGAGGTAGCGGTGCAATTCTAATTTTTTAAATGACACCTCGTGGGAAGCCATTTGGAAATTGGAAGTGCCTGCGAGGATACAAGCCTTCATCTGGAAAGTCCGACATGGTAAGATAATGAGTAATTCCGAGAGAGTGAAAAAGGGCTTTACTACCAATGGGCTATGCACACAGTGTCAAATGGCATGTGAAAGGAATATTGTATTTCCAATTCATTTTAGATATTATTTTGATTTTGCACTTTTAGACAAATTTAATAGATTTGATTTTCCCGATATTTATTATATCCTATCATTAGGAATGATTCAATATAGTTGGAAAATTATCTATAAGATATAAGGTATGGTATCAAATTGTAATTTGATTCCTATTAAACTCTAGTTTCCTTGTTTATAGGTGTGAAGGGTCCATGAAGATCTAGGTCAAAGGAGAGACTATATATACAAGGGTTCATTCTCAATAAAGTGTGTTGATCGACGGCCGCTAAAGTTTTTACGTGTGAAGATTTGCATACAAAGCACGAGAGTTCGTCAGTCGAGTGACTGTGCTGCTGTTTGGTGTTTCATACACTCAAGAACAACACTGACTCAGAGTGTTGATCGAACAGTGAATTCATTTGATTTTAAGCAATACGGTTTTATTTACTTCATCTAGTTTTTAGGTGGTTTATTTTGATGCATGTTTAATTCCTTCGAGTGTCAAGGGAATTGATTTTGTTTTTCTTTTCACTAGGATTGTTTTGGTGTAAACGATTGATATAAGTGTTCTAGTGAATTTTTGCCATGATACTTGTGCATAAGTGAAATTCAAGCATTCATTTGTTGATGTTACGTCCATATTAAATAACAAATTTCCGCTGCTGTGTTGTGTGTCGTGTGGACAACACTGAGCACAACACTCAATTCTGACATACAAGTTTTTTTAATATTTTTTTCCCGCCAATTAATGCACAATAATTCTTTCAAGTGGTATCAGAGCCATCACTTGATACACTAAGTATTTGATTCTGGTTTATTGCTGTTTACAGGAAATACACTGATAGCTTAATGGATCCACTAGTGTCTAACACGGTTTTTAGACCACCAGTCCTAGATGGTTCGAACTATGCTCTCTGGAAAGTCAAGATGCGAATGTACATCAAATCTATAGAAGAAAGGGCATGGCAACGAGTCTTAGATGGTTGGTCCCCACCAAGGATAGTTGATGATGATGGAGACAGTCGAAGCAAACCAGAGAGTTCCTGGTCCAATGATGAAGTTCAAACCTCGAACTTCAACTCCAAGGCGCTAAATGCTATTTTCACCTCTGTTGATACCAACATGTTTTGTCTCATCACCAACTGCATCTCCGCCAAAGAAGCCTGGGATATTCTTCAAAAGTACTGCGAAGGATCTGAGAGTGTTCGTAGAACCAAACTCAGAATGTTGACCTCTAAATTTGAAAGTTTAAGGATGGAGGAAAACAAGACTATTATGGAATATGATCGGAGATTGCGTGAGTTAGCAAATGAGGCCTTTAGTCTCGGTGATTCTATGTAAAATGAAAGACTGGTTAGCAAGGTACTGAGATATCTTCCTGAGCGTTTTAATATCAAAATCTGTGCTATTGACGAATCCAAGGACACCTCTAAGCTTAATCTGGAGGATCTAATCAGCTCTCTCAGAACATTTGAGATGAATCTAGACCTACAGAAAAAAGATACTGAGAAGGCTGTTGCCTTACAAACTACGGATGATTCTGTGAATAATCTAATTCAGGAGGCAAAGGACTCTGATCTTGGCGAAGAATCAATCTCCTTAATCACAAAAAAATTTGGTGACTACCTAAAAAGAATGAGTGATAAAAAGAAGATTGTATCAACATCAAGACCACAGTTTGTTCCTTATGAAAGAAATAAAATAACTGCATCAACACAATGGAATTTCAGATCGAGAAATGATTCATCAGCTCGAACATAAACAAAGAAACTTGGTTCAGTCCAATGTAGAGAATGCTCTGGATTTGGTCATTACGCAAATGAGTGCGCAAATCGGCTTCGTAAAAACAAAAATATGGCAGCTACACTGAGTGACGAGGATCCTGATGAGGATTTTGAAACCAAGGAAGGAGATGATTGCACCTCTTTTTCCGCTGTTCAGGATAAAACCTACAAACTACAGATCAATCCCTTTGGTGTTGCCGCTGGTGTTGCGACACCAGGGCGCAACACTGTGTCAGAATCACTGTGTCTCAATGCCCACTCTCTGGAAGTTTCAGAAGCTGACAAAATTCAGGAATCTGACCAAGAAGAGCTTTCTATTGAAATTGTCCAAAGGATATATGAAGAACTCTATGATGACTGGCTCAAAAGAAATAAGGCTTACTCATTACTGTCAAAAGAAAACACTGAGTTGAAGAACAACTTGTCTCGTCTAGAAGTTTTGCCAAGTAGAAAGAATCTCGAACTATGTAAAGTCAAAGATGATTTTGAGAAAGCATAAAAAACTCTTGCCAAATTCAATACAAGCTCATCAAAACTTGACGCAGTACTGACTATGGGAAAGGACAGCAGATCTGGCCTTGGTTATGTTCCAAGTATGTATGAACATGGTGAGTCGTCTAACTCCAGTTCGAGGACCACAGTATTTGTAAAGGGTGCAGGAGTCGATGCTGTCACTAAAACCGAAAATTCACCAATGAAAACTGTACAAAGCTCAAATTTGGTCTCTGAACAGAAGCTGAAAACATCCAGTTCAGGCTCCTCACCGAAAAAAAATCATTCCTCAGCAAATATGGCTCAAGGAAAGAAGCATGTATCAATCTCAAATCCCAAGCAACGAAAGCATCATTTCATCTGTCACTACTGTCGTAAGACTGGGCACATCAAACCTTTCTGCTACAAACTTAGAACTGACTATCTCAGATGGTATTCAAATCAGGTGTTGCATAAGGTGTTGTCCAACACAATGTCCAACACCACATCCAAAAGTTCTTCCACAAAAAAAATTTGGGTACCAAAAAGTGTCATTCAATGCAATGTCATTTATACATCGCTGAAAACTAACATTGCAGGAGCATGGTACTTTGACAGCGGGTGTTCCCGTCACATGACAGGTTCTAAAGAACACCTCATTGATTATTCCGAACTAAAAAGTGGACGTGTAACTTATGGAGGTGGTGCCAAAGGGAGAAGTATAGGCAAAAGAACCCTAAATGTTGATGGACTTCCCATGCTTCACAATGTCTTACATGTTGAAGGACTTAACTCAAATTTAATAAGCATAAGTCAACTTTGTGATTCTGACTTACATGTGAGATTCAACAAGAATAATTGTAAAGTTTTTAATGATGAAAATGTTTGTGTTATGACAGGAACACGGTCTGCTGATAATTGCTATCTTGTGGGAGATATTGATGATTGTCGAAGTGCCAAGGTAAGCAATCTGGATCTATGGCATCAGAAACTAGGTCATGTGAGCTTCAAAACCTTGAAAAATCTCTGTAAGTATGAAGCTGTGAGAGGTATGCCTAATTTATGTTCTGATAATGCATATATTTGTGGAACATGTCAAAAGGGGAAACAAACCCGTGTTTCTCACCCAGTGTTGCAACACTTTGGGACAACACGGTGTCTTGAACTTCTACACATGGATCTAATGGGTCCAATGGATGTTGAAAGCTTGGGAGGTAAGAAATACTCACTCGTTTGTGTTGATGATTTTTCCCGTTTCACCTGGATAAGTTTTATAAGAGAGAAATCGGATACGTTTGGTGTTTTCAAGAAACTGCATGCACGAATAACAAACTTGCATGATGAGAAATTAGAATTCGAATTGATCATGGGAAAAAATTTGAAAATTCTCTCTTTACTTCCCTGTGTGAAAATAAAGGAATTTCTCATGAATTTTCTGCCCCTAAAACTCCCCAACAAAATGGTATAGCCGAGTCATGCTGAGCTCAAAGAATGTGTCTAAAAATTTTGGGCTGAAGCCTTGAACACGGCTTGTCACATTTCTAATCGTGTGTTTCTAAGAAGTGGATCCACTATGACCTCTTATGAAATCATAATGGAGAGGAAACCAAACCTCAAATACTTTCATGTTTTCGGATGTATTTGCCACATCCTAAATGATCGAGAACATCTCGCGAAATTCGATTCCAAAAGTGATAAGTGCGTGTTCCTTGGATATTCAATGAATAGTCGAGCTTTTCGTGTGTTTAACTTAAGAACAAGAACTACCATTGAATCTATTAATGTTGTTTTTGATGATCTTGCAGGACTAACAGGAAAATCTAAAGAGGATGATTCTGGTCAAAAAGGGGGAGATGCTGAGGCTGGTCCCTCGAATGCTAATCAGGAAGACGAACAAGTTGATTAGGCTCATGATGTGTTGCTCCTTACCTATCTTGTTCTATTTTGATTTATGCCTAGGTTGTTTTTGTTTCTAATAAACTTGTTTGATGCTTAAAACTTGTTTGATGCTTACTGCGCTTTGTTATTGACTCTTCATAATTCAGGGGGAGAAGCAAGTTACAACTCAGGGGGATTTGGAATATTTTTTGCACGTTGTTAGTTTTGTCCAGAATTGAAAAAAAGGGGAGAATGAAAAGAATATTGTATTCCAAATTCATTTTAGATATTATTTTGATTTTGCACTTCTAGACAAATTTAATAGATTTGATTTTCCCGATATTTATTATATCCTATCATTAGGAATGATTCAATATAGTTGGAAAATTATCTATAAGATATAAGGTATGGTATCAAAATTGTAGTTTGATTCCTGTTAAACTCTACTTTCCTTGTTTATAGGTGTGAAGGATCCATGAAGATCTAGGTCAAAGGAGAGACTATATATACAAGGGTTCATTCTCAATAATTGTGTTGATCGACGACCGCTAAAGTTTTTACGTGTGAAGATTTGCATACAAAGCACGGGAGTTCGTCAGTCGAGTGACTGTGTTGCTGTTTGGTGTTTCATACACTCAAGAACAACACTGACGTATAGTGTTGATCGAAGAGTGAATTCATTTGATTTTAAGCAATACGGTTTTATTTACTGCATCTAGTTTTTAGGTGGTTTATTTTGATGCATGTTTAATTCCTTCGAGTGTCAAGGGAATTGATTTTGTTTTTCTTTTCACTAGGATTGTTTTGGTGTAAACGATTGATATAAGTGTTCTAGTGAATTTTTACCATGAGGCGTTGCACAAGTATTTATACTTGTGCATAAGTGAAATTCAAGCATTCATTTGTTGATGTTACGTCCATATTAAATAACAAATTTCCGCTGCTGTGTTGTGTGTCGTGTGGACAACACTGAGCACAACACTCAATTCTGACATACAAGTTTTTTTTAATATTTATTTCCTGTCAATTAATGCACAATAATTATTTCAGCATGGAAGACGTCGATCATATTTTTCATAAGTGCAAAGAAACTAGAAGAGTCTGGGATAGACTCATTCCCACTAAGAGCTTATTACATAACCCAAACCTCTGACTAGAGAATTGGTTGCGAATAAACTTGGACATGAGAAGATAAAACAAAATGGAAATAGAGTGGAACAGAGCTTTTGCAATCACGTTATGGGGAATTTGGCAATGGCGAAACAAATTGGTGTTCGACGGCAAGAAAGTTGATGTAAACACCAAAGTGGAGTGGGTAAAAAACAAGGTATCAGAAATCAAAGCAGCGTTCTCTTCGAAAAAAGTCATGTCAAACAACAATGCAAGATATGTCAACTGCATAGTTAGATGGACACCCCCTCCTCTAGGGTGGAAATCTCTAAATGTAGATGGAAGCTGCAACCAAAAAACTTGAAAAGCTGGTGGAGGAGGTATTTTGAGGGATGAACTTGGGGACTGGATCTTGGGGTTTACCCACAACATTGGTTGGTGTCCGGTTGAGGAGGCAGAGCTTTGGGCGGTCCGCAAAGGGCTGGAATTAGCATGGAACTCGGGCTACAAGAATATTATATTTGGAATTGACTCAGCAAAGGTCGTGCAGTGGCTGAAAAAAGAAGAAGTGCCTTGTTCATCCATCCTTAACTTGCTCTCTACCTGTTTGAACATCTTGAATAGAGACTAGGAAGTCAGAATCAACCATATATACAAAGAACAAAACAGGACAGCTGATTACTTGGCATCGAAAGCACCAAAGTATCAATGAGGATACAGATATATCTGGACCCCTCCAATAGGACTAGAGGACATCATTGAAGAAGACAAGATGGACATAGGATATTTCAGAAGAATGATAGTGCGCTAGTCGTACTATGACGGGTGACCCCCCTCTCTTGTAACCCAAAAAAAAAAAAAATTTACACTACATTCAATAGTTGTCAATACTGCAAGTTTGGCTAAATCTACACGTGAGATCGCTGAACTACTTGTAAGCCAATTTATTAGGCATATCTCTTAATTATGTGCATTTAATTAATATTAATATATATTAGTAGGTTAGGTTCATTTCCACCCTCCTTGGTTTTGCATGTTTTTTTTTAATTAATTTTCTCTTTTACTCTGTCGGTGTCACATTATTTTATTTTTTTGTCAAATCAGATGGGGCCAAGATTTAATATTCTTTGAAGATAAAATTTGTTTTTCGGCCAAATACAGATAAAATATGAAATTTTTATTTATTAATTTAACTTGAATTCTAACAATCAAAAACGTTTAACAAGTGTCCTTATTGAGTATGTAACAAAGGGAGATAACTCACTTTGAAAGGTTGGCCCATTTACGAAGGCCCTCTTTGGTTGTAACATTATAAGGCTAGGCTCAACATAAGGCCCAATATATGTGGCCCACACATTATTTTGATGACGACGTTTTCTGAAATTATATATTATTAGTGTGTTAGGTTGTAGATCCACGTGTAACACAGTGGAGGATCGGTGGTTAAATCGGAAAACCACCTTGAACCGGATGTCATCCTGGTTCGAGTCATTTAATTACTTATAAAATACCCAAAGCCAGTGACCAATTACTAAAAACCCACCGGGTTTTTTGAAATATTAACAAATATAGTAATACTATAATTACTATTACTTATAAATAAGATAAATAATTAATCAGTCTCCGCAATTTTTTTATTTCTGTGGTTTTGGGCGGTCCAATCGCATAAATAATTCAAGAAATATTGTGTGGATTAATAGAGCTTCTTTGAATATTCTAACTGTTGGATTGGTATATACATGTGTGTGTTTATATATATATATATATATATATATATATATATATATATATAATGTATATTAGATTGTGTGTGTTAATGGCTTTACATTGTGTGAATGCAAATTGGGAAATGATCGGTATGTCTTATATAGAATAATAAATGAGCATAAATTGAGTTACACTTAATGAAAATGTAAGATGTTTGATCAAAATACTCTTTCTCACGAACCCTGCGCCAGGCAGTGCAAATCGGGCCATTGATTTGCACTAGAAAATGCTTGACTTGTGTGCAAGCGTACGAGCGCGACTTGGGTGCATCAAATGCCGGATCGATCAAGGCAAAAATAACTTACCTAGGTTACACTGACTGGAGATCCCAAGAACTAAGTTGAATTGAACACCTAATCTCACTGATTTGGTTGGATCACTGTGGGAGTACTCCCTAGTTCATTCCTACTATGAATATTTCGAACAAGTTTACCAGTTTTAATGACTCTGATGAGAACTAATATAAAATCATCTACGTGGAAGAGAAGTGAGATCGCTTTTAAAGAACTGCAAGGATCAATTCTAGACCTTCTTGCAGAACCAGGAATTTGTTCATGATCAAAACGAACACAATCATGAGAACTAAACAATATCAAGAAGAGTCCCAAGTGAGGTATATTTTAATTCACATAAACGACTTTTAATGATTCTGATGAGCAATAATATAGAATCACCTATGTGAGAGAGAAATAGAGCCACTTCAAAAGAATTGAAAGGATCAATTCTAGACACTCTTACTGAACCAGGAATGTGTTTATGGCCAAAACGAATACAATGATGAGAACTTATAGTATCAGGAAGATTCGTGTACAAAGTATATCTTATTCACACAAATGGTTGTGCAGTTCAAATACAACACGTCTACTGTCAACTAGTGAATTATTATGCTTTCAAAAGAAAATTTTCAAAGGGTAACACCTATCTATCCAATTCAAGATTCATTGTTGAAATTTATCATAAAACCTTTCGTATAGCTTTCAATTTTCTCTCGTGTGTTCGCCTGCATAGAGGTGGTACAAATCAAGTTTACAATTTGCACTAGAAAAACGTTTACTTCTGACAAGAATATGAACGCGACCTGAGTTCGTCGAATTTCGGATTGATCAAGTCAAAAATCGTTTACCTAGATTATGCCACCTTTTCCTACTTATTTTATTTTCTCCAGAAGAGAGACTTTTCACATGCTTATGAGACCTTTCCCCACCTGATTGTTGATGCTCCATATGGCTGGCTATTAGTGCTTCGTATGGCTGCATATAGATGACAACCTTTGACCTTTCGTTTTGATGCAATCAGGCTATATAGTAGAAGCTAACCCAAGATCTCAAACACACAAGACAAATCAACAAGTCATCCTTTGTTACTGATTTGTTCTTCCTGCTCTCGCTCTGTGCAAACTGCTTGTGATTCTACGTAATCTTTTGATAAAGTTCAGGTATTAATTTAGTTCGTGAGCGTAGTGATTTTTGCTACTGTAGCTAAAGGTATACCCGTTGTTTTCTGGAAACTAGTCGTTCACTTTGAACCTCGAAGCACGTGCTGGAGGGGACGAATATGTTTTAAAGAAATTGTACTTGTTACAGACCTCAGTTTGGTTTACTTATTCTTATTAGCTTTGCATACTTCTTTTTTTTTTGTGATTTTTCTTTACATACACGACTATATTGTCATTCATTGTTCTTAACCTTTGGTGTTCATGTTTTCCCCTTTAGCAAATTGTCTAAAAATCTGAAAACATAACTAGTATACTCATTGCAGGATTTTTTTCAGACATAACTTCTGAAACGAACGTGCAAAGGGAAACTGATCATGTTGACCCTCATGTCATTGTTCCTTTTACGCCTCAAGTCGTTCCTCATGTTGCCCTAAGTGCTGCTAAAAAATTTTTGTCAGCTAGTCACAAAGAAAAACCAGATAAGTTCACTGGTGTGCACAACAAGAGGTGGCAGCAGAAAATTCCATTTTATTTGACGATGCTGAACATGGTTAAATTCCTATCTGAGGATACTCCTAAACTCAAAGAGGATGAGGGAGAAATTGAATCTATCAGTTCTCTAGAGATGTGGAATATTTCTGATTTCCTATTCCAAAATTATGTACTAAATGGATTGGTTGATTCGCTCTACAATCTGTTTTGCAAAAAGAAATGGCTAAAGAGCGTTTGGAATCCCTTGACAGAAAGTACAAAACCGAGGATGCGGGGCCATCAAGTTTCTTGTAGGCTGTTTTTTGGATTTTAAAATTGTGTATTGTAAGCCGGTTATCAGTTAATTTCAAGAAATCCAAGTGATTCTTCATGTGATTCACGCTAAGGGGATGACTTTGAACAAATCTTTCCAACTGGCTACTATTGTTGAGAAGCTACTACCAGCTTGGATGGATTTTCAAAATTATTTTAAACACAAGCGCAGGGAGATAAATGTTGAAGCGCTCATTGTTCAACTTCGCATCGAAGAAGAAAATAAGAGTTCTAAAAGATGATCGTTTTCTCCAGTTGCTGCAAAGGAAAATGTTGTGGATAATGGCCAAAGCTCGAAAAAGAAAATATTTTCTCCTTCCAACAAAAAGATGAACCTGAGACCCAAAGAAGGCATTTCAAAGAAGAAATTCTCTGGAAAATGATATAACTTTGATGACACGTGTTAATATGGTAAAACTACTCACAGACTGACACGTGTCCGAAATTTGAAAATTAACGAAATATATTTGAGTAACAACCCTACTCAGCTTTCACTTTATGAATTCTCCAATTTCCTAACTCTCAAATCTTCAGAGTAAATCACTTGAAATTTTTCTTCTTACAGCAAATTCAATCCAGATGGCAACTAAAACTCCCGCATTCTTGTTGAACCCTGTTGTTATCAATTTCGAATTGATTCTCTCCATCAAAGATGAATCAGTTCGAAGTGTTTTCCAAAAGATTGAATCTATTGTCCTTCGTCAATTTTTGGGACTGGCTACTGAATAGATCTATACTCCATATCTTATCTCCATCTATGAGTCCAGCATAGTCACTGACGATGAGAAGATACAAGTGAAGGTCAACAATCACTCTATGGCTATTGATGAAGAGTTTTTCAGAAATTTAATCAATCTGCTAGCTGAAGGCCTCTCAAGCTTCTCCGAAGTGGATGTTGCAGACATCGAAAAAATGCAGACACTGCTATCAGCCAGTGGGAATATGATCAAATTATCTGAGGCTAATAGGGAACTGAAGCCAGAGTTTCAACTGCCGGTAGATATTGCTGCCAAGGGCATCCTGGACAAGGCTGGTTCTTTTACAGCCGTAACTCTTGAAAAGTTTAAAGTGATGACAACCATCATGAAAGGATTAAAGAAGAAATGGCATCTATTTTGTTTAATATCTTGAAGAATATGGTGCAATCGAATAAGTGGTCGAAGGGATTTGCACTTCAGCTAAGCAGACTGATCGAGGACTCCGGACTATCTGTAGCGTCCTTACCCGAGCCACTACTAAACAGACTAATAAACATGCAACATTAAACTTAATACCAACAATTAAACAGCGGAAACCAAATACTTAATCATCTTACAACCCAAACGAAAAGCAGAGCAATAACATCAGTCTTAAACATTAATACAACCATAACAAATACATGACTCTAAACGTGAAAACGATAAACCACGGAAAACCTCCACTGGATCACCACCGAAACCCAACTGCTCTAGCCACTGCCCTGGTCGTCCGAACCATCCAACCTAAGACCTGCCCCGTGGAATGGGGTGCCCAAGATGAAAACAAGGACGTGAGCGACAATCGCCCAATACGAGAATGTACAAGTATACAAACTGATATGATGCATGCAAAATGCAATATGCTCGGATATCAAGGATCAAGTCAAGAATCTCATGCTCAATCTAGAGGCGCCTGAGTGTATAGTCTCTGATCTGTCCTAGGCATGTTTTGGCTCCCACACTCATCATCAAGACGTGGACCTGCAATGTCCAGGTCATCAGAGCCCGCGGGTCCCGTTAGACACTGTAACTCTCGATGCCCCATCGTCCACAATACAGAATAGGGCTGAGCGGCCCCAACAAACGAGGTATATCTCAAAAGATATCAGGCTCAACATGATATATCATGTATAATATGCCAAAGCAGTAAAACATGTATCATGCAACAGATAAATATGCAGCATATAAGTGTGTATAATACGCTTGGATATCTCAGTCAGTACATCACGTACCTCACTAAAACAATCTGACAGAAAGCTCTGAACCTAAACAATACCAACATAAAGAAATCAAGTTCTCCCTAATGATCCTTAAATCACTATCTAAGGATTTAGGATTATACCTGCGTCCGTCGTCAGCACGCTGATGATGTCTCGATCTCAGTACACCGACCCTCCTCGAGTCGACACTAGCTCCGAAACTTCCCGACACCAAAGTGCCCTAGGAACTGGCTAGAAAACCTAAGGTACAACTAGAACTCTCTCTGAAGAATGCGGTGAAGGAAACAAAAGAATCGGCTTCCATTTATAGGCTGCATCCGGACTATTTCAGAAAATCCGAACAAATCTTATCTGCCACGTGTCAGAATCTCATTGGTCTAGTTGGATTTCTCGAGATAATGTAATCCGAAGTAGGTCGGGTTATCCATTTAAAATTCGGTGGATACCAACAGTTAAATCCCGAATTATCAATTCTTTAAAACTTAATGAACAACTCATTAATTATCTCTTAATTAATACTTCATTCAAAATAGGAATTCGGGTCATTACATCCTCCCCTCCTTACAAAGATTTCGTCCTCGAAATCGAAACTGAAGTACAATACAACTGAATAAAATACAACTCAAAACAAATGAGGATACTCTGAGCGCATACGACTCTCTAACTCCCAAGTCGCTTCTGCAGTACCTCGGCGTTGCCATTGCACTAGAACAAGTGGAATGGTCTTGTTTCTGAGCTTCTTCTCTTTCCTACCCAGGATTAAAAGCGGCTGCTCGACATAAGTCAAGTCTTCTTCAAGTTGAACATCTGTCGGACTACGAACGTGTGATTCATCTGCTACATATCGTCGTAGCAACGATACATGAAAGACATTATGAATGCTGGACAGATACGGCGGTAAAGCCAATCGATACGCCAAATTTCCAACACATTCCAAGATCTCAAAAGGTCCGATGAATCTTGGGGCTAATTTTCCCTTGAGTCCAAATCTCATCACCCTGCGGAACGGTGAAACTTTAAGGAAAACTTTTCCCCTGACTGAAACTGTAGAGGTCTACGCTTGGTATTCGCGTAACTCGATTGACGATCTTGTGCAGTTTTAATCCTCTTCTTGATCAATTCCACTACGTCAATCGCTTGCTGCACTAATTCAGGTCCTTGCACTTGTCGTTCTCCTACTTCGTCCCAAAACAAAGTAGTACGACAACGTCTACCATACAATGATTCGAACGGAGCCATACCAATGCTACTGTGGTAGCTATTGTTTTATGCAAACTCAACAAGCGGCAGATGATCATGCCATGCTGGTCCAAAATCCAAAGCACAAGCACACAACATATCCTCAAGCGTCTGAATAGTCCTCTCAGACTGACCATCGGTCTCTGGATGATAGGCAGTACTCAGACTCAATGTCGTTCCCAACGCTTTTTGAAAACTTCCCAAAAACCTCGAGGTAAAGCGTGGATCTCTATCACTGACTATACTTGTTGGCACACCATGATATTTAAGAATCTCTTGGATGTATAGTCTTGCCATGCGATCGAAACTATATTCCCGACTATACGGAATGAAATGTGCTGACTTAGTCAGTTGGTCCACAACAACCCAAATTGCATCACAATTCTTAGAAGATAGCGGCAAGTGGGTGACAAAATCCATCGTTACATGCTCCCACTTCCACTCAGGAATAGGAAGATTCTGAAGTAATCCTCCTGGTCGTCGATGTTCAGCTTTCACTTGCTGACAAACCAAACACTTGGCTACAAACTGGTAAACACTTCTCTTCATACCTTTCCACCAAAACTTGGTCTTCAAATCCTTATACATTTTCATGCTTCCAGGGTGGATACTCAACTTACTCCTATGAGCTTGAGATAAAATCTCGTCTCTCAATTTAGAATCTTCTGGAACTACGATTCTTCCGGACAGACACAAGGTTCCATCTGTTTGGAACGCAAAGCCAGATGTGTTGTCTCCGTTAGCTAACCTTGCTAACTTTTCCACCTTCACATCAGAAAACTGAGCTTCTCTAATTTTGGCATACAACATCGGTTCAGATAAAATGCTCGTTACTCGAATGTGTTCCATTCCTTTCTTGACGGAAGTGAAATCCCAGAGAACAACAATCTTTGATTACACTTGATATGAAACTTGTCTGAAGTGCAGATAATCTCACCTTGCGACTAAGAGCATTAGCTATAAGATTTGCTGATCCTGGATGATACTTGATTTCGCAACCATAATCCTTTAACAAATCCATCCATCTTCTTTGACGCATAATCATCTGACAACCCAAACGAAAAGCAGA